>NC_054484.1:16776261-16938761 GCF_017639515.1 Carcharodon carcharias
TTTGTACTTTAGAATTCCATACAATGAGAGTGAATTGGTAGCGGATTACATAACACCATAAAGCTAGGAGCTTCAGTACACTATTCACTTCAGGCCTGCACGGCCATTTAATAAGATCATGTTTGATCTTCTGCCTAAACTCCACCTTCCCACATTATCCCCCTATCCTTTAAGTCCATTAGTGATCAAAAGTCAATTGATCGCTGTTTTGAATATACCCCAGTGACTGAACATCCACAGCTCTACAGGATAGAAAATTCCAAAGATTCACAACCTCTAGAGTGAAGCAATTTTTCCTCACCTCAGTCCAAAAAGGCTAACCCCATACTCTGAGGCTGTGACCCCTAGTTTTAGACGCCACCCCCCACCCCCACCACCACCCCCCCAGCCCCCGACCAGGGAGAACACCCTTCCAGCATCTACAATGTCAAACCCCTTCAAAATGTTACATGTTTCAATTTGATCATCTCTCATTTTTCTAAATCCTAGGGAAGTTAGGTGTTGTCTACTCAAACCCTTCTCATGGGACAATCTTATCATCCCAGAAGTGAACCTTCATTACACTTTCTCCAAGGTAAGTATGTCCTTCTTGAGATAAGGAGACCAAAACAATACATAATATTCCAGCTACTGTGTCACTAAGGCCCTGTGCAACTGCAGTTAAGAATTCTTACTACAGTCATTCCAATCCCTTTGTAATAAAAGTTAATATACTATTTATCTTCCTTTCTATCCCATGAATGAATAAGAAAAATTGCTTAATGTACCATCATGTTAGCCTCCTTCACTTATGTGCAAGGACACCCAGATCCCTTTGAATATCAACATTTCCCAGTGTCACACCATGTAAAAAATATTTGGGCTGTAACCTTCGAACTCCCCAGCATCGGATTTGGGGAGTACTCCAAAGATGCGCTGGAGAATTCTCTTTGGAATTTCACAGGTAAGAGTTTGCACAACAATAATCCAGAAGTGCAAACCTCACCTGGGCAATTGCCCTGCGCTGGTAACCACCTGAAAATGCAATTTAAATCATAAATTTCGGATGTTTCCAGCTGTGTTATACAAATAGTTACCCAGAAAAAGACAAAAGAATTAAAAACACTTCTAACTTCCTGGTACCTAACCCCAGGGGAGTCCCCTCAATCCCTGACTACCCCACTCACAGGACTCCCCTCACACCCTACTAACCACCCCCCCAAGGTATTCCTCACAACCCCTGACTCCCCATGGAATAAGCCCTGACCCGACCAGACCCCCTCACTCTCACAAGCCCGAACCCCCCATCACGACCCAACTCACTCCCCCACACCTGCAGGCGTGACATCCCCTACTCATCTGACCAGACCTCTCCATCACAGGCCTAAATCCATCCTCCAACCCGATCCCACACCCGCCGCAGACCCAACCACACCCCAACCCTACCGGACCCACCCCCCTCCCAACCTGACGCCCCCATTCACCCTACCTCCAACCCTCCCTCCCTCCCAACCCACAGCCCCCATCCCCACCCACCTGACCTCCAAACCCCTCACCCCATCCGAGGTCCAACCACCCCCTCCATACCTTCGATCCCTCCTCACCCCCAACCTCTGAACCTCCCTACCCCCTTTGAATTCCGACCCCCCCACACCCTGGCCGACACCCCCAACCTCTGCTGAACACCAATCCTGACCTCCCCCACACCCCTCCACCCTCACCGGACTCCAAGCCCCCACCCCTGAGTTCTGACCTCCCACCCACTACCCCCCAACCCACAAACACCCCACCCCACCCAAATCCTATCAACTTACCTTGGAGACTTAGCTTCTCCCTAGCCTGTCAATTTCAATAGAACCTTTAAACTTATCTGGTTTACGACAGCTGGTGCTGTAAAAAAGGGGTGGTGTGTCCCTCTTCAATCAGGTAGAGCTGGATTGCAAAGCTAGCCTTCAGAGGCAGCTGCCTGGATCTCGCCCAGCTTGAGTTGGAGGCAGGCACGGGAGAAAATCTATGCAGATAATTGGGCACAGAGTTGCAACCCAACACTGATTGCCACTCCAAGGAAGTTACGGCCGATTTGTTTTTCTATTTTACTACCAAAGTGGAGGATACATTACACTCAATTGCCGCAATTAAATGTCACTTGAGTCTCAGTTAGTCGCAATCTCTTTTATAAATCAGTAGGTTGTGGGATCAAGTCCCACTTCAGGACTTGTGTGCAAAAATAAAGGCTGACACTTCATTGGAGTACAGAGGGAGTACAGTACTGAGTTAGATGAAATATTAAACCAACGTCCCCGGCCCCATGTTTGGATGAACTAACGAGGGGCAAACCCATGTCGGGCTGGGGGACAAAGAAGTTGGGGGGCGGGGGGGCCAGAATTCCAAAATGGTGATCTGTTTCCCATTGGTCACCATTTTGACCAGTGTGGGAAATGTGGAACGTCATGGCTCGGCACACACGGAAACCGGTGTCAGGATTGCTATGTTGGTACCTACCTCAATCTTGCATTTCAAGGAGTTTCAGGTCTTCAGTATGGAAGGTGGGTTTCTGAAGATTGTGTAAACCGCGTCAGGCCAGAGGATTCATGCACCACGGAGGATGCCTGCTCTGGAGTCAGGAATCTTTTGGCAAGTAAGTCTTAAAAGTTGTTGGCAACATAACATGTCATAATTAGATGCTTAATGATAATTTAAATATGTTTTAATACAGTGATTGATGATAGGTGTGGAAATCTGAGGTGCAATACACCTTTAAGAGAATGTGAGCAGATTGACCACATGACTGTATTACCCAATGGCTGTGTAGCGCAGGCTACAATGTTAATCTGTAGTATGAGAGTAGGGTTTGGTTTGAGAAGGCGCTTGTGTTAGTGCTCCGCTACTTATGTTATAAACAGCATGTGCTTCATCTTATAATGGCCTCTTCATCCGCATCATCTTGAATACCAACTTACTCATCAGTTGACAAGCATGCAACTGTGTTCGATGAGCAAAGGGACCCAATAGAAGGAACATCACAGTAGGGCTTTGTTTAAAAAAGGTAAGTGACCATTAGATTGACCAGCGTTCTGAAAGTGCTCACGTGCATTAGACGGTCGCCGGCGGTCTCTCGGAATCGAGGATGACGACCGTCAGGCTTGGTGACACTTCAGATGACTGAGGAACCCAATTCTGGATCTACATGTTCTTCCACAGTGGAGAGCATGTTGTTGTGCAGGGGAGTGGAAATCACAGCCCCTGGCTGGCTTCCTTCCCCTTCCTCTCCGCCACTGTTTCGCTGTCGAGTCGCTGAGCTTCAAAGTGGCTTGTACCTTGATAGTGCCATGCTGGGTGATCGGCGGCATTCTCCTCCCAGTCAGTGGTGTTAATGCCTCCGTGCTTTAGGGCAACATTGAACATATCCTGATATCTTTTTCTTTGGCCGCCCTTTGAACATTGGCCAACGGAAAACTGTGAGAAGAGAACCTGCCGAGAGAGGTGGTTTTCGGGCATCCGGACGCAATGGCACTTTTTTTATTCACTCATGGGATGTGGGCATCGCTGATTGGGCCAGCATTTATTGCCCATCCCTCCTTGCCCTTGAAAAGGTGATGGTGAGCTGCCTTCTTAAACTGCTGCAGTCCATCTGGTGCAGGTACATCCACAGTGCTGTTAGGAAGGGAGTTCCAGGATTTTGACCCAGCAATAGTGAAGGATGGTGAGTGACTTGGAGGGGAGCTTCCAGGTGCTGGTGTTCCCATTTATCTGCTGCCCTTGTCCTTCTAGATGATAGTGGTCATGGGTTTGGAAGGTGCTGTTGAAGGAGACTTGGTGAATTCCAAGTGCATCTTGTAGATGGTACACACTGTTGCTACTGTGCATCAGGAGTGGAGGGAGTGAATGTTTGTGGATGTGGTGCCAATCAAGTGAGCTGCTTTGTCCTGGACTGTGTCAAGTTTCTTAAGTGTTATGGGAGCTGTATTCATCTAGGCAAGTGGAGAGTATTCCATCACACTCCTGACTTATGTCTTATAGATGGTGTACAGGCTTTGGGGAGTCAGGAGGTGGGTTACTCGTCACACTATTCCTAGCGTCTGACCTGGTCTTATAGCCACAGTATCTATATGGCTAGTCCAGTTCAGTTTTGGGTCAATGGTAACCCCTAGGATGTTGATAGTGGGGGATTCAGTGATGATAATGCCATTGAAAATCAAGGGGCGATGGTTGGATTCTCCCTTGTTGGAGATGGTCACTGCCTGACACTTGTGTGTTGCAAATGTTATTCCCATTTGTCAGCCCAAGCCTGGATATTGTCCAGGTCTTGCTACATTTGGACACAGACTGCCTCTGTAGCGGAGGAGTCACTAATGGTGTTGAACACTGTGCTATCATCAGTGAGCATCCCCGCTTCTGACCTTATGATGGAAGGAAGGTCATTGATGAAGCAGCTGAAGATGGTTGGGTCGAGAACACTACCCTGAGGAACTCCTGCAGTGATGTCCTGGAGCTGAGATGATTAACCTCCAACAAGCACAACCATCTTCCTTTGTGCTAGGTATGACTCCAACCAGCAGAGAGTTTTCTCCCTGATTCCCATTGACTCCAGTTTTGCTAGGGCTCCTTGATGCCACACTCTGTCAAATGCTGCCTTGATTTCAAGGGCAGTCTCTCTCACCTCACCTCAGGAGTTCAGTTCTTTTGTCCATGTTTGAACCAAGGCTGTAATGAGGTCAGGAGCTGAGTGGCCCTGGCGGAATACAAACTGGGCATCAGTGAGCAGGTTATTGCTAGGCAAGTGCCACTTGATAGCACTGTTGATGACCACTTACATTACTTTACTGATCATCGAGAGTAGACTGACAGAGAGGTAATTGGCCGGGTTGGATTTGTCCTGCTTTTTGTGTACAGGACATACCTGGGCAAATTTCTACATAACCGGGTAGATGCCAGTGTTGTAGCTGTACTGGAACAGCTTGGCTACTGGCGCGGCAAGTTCTGGAGCACAAGTCATCAGTACTATTGCCGGAATATTGTCAGGGCCCATAGCCTTTGCAGTATCCAGTGCCTTCACCTGTTTCTTGATATCATGTGGAGTGAATTGAATTAGCTGAAGACTGGCATCTGTGATGCAGGGGACCTCCGGAGTAGGCCGAGATGGATCAGCCACTCAGCACTTCTGGCTGAAGATTGTAGCAACAATTGAAGCCTTATCTTTTACACTGGTGTGCTGGGCTCCTCCGTCATTGAGGATGGGGATATTTGTAGTGTCTCCTCCTCCAGTGAGTTGTTTAATTGTCCACCACTATTCATGACTGGATGTGGCAGGACTGCAGAACTTAGATCTGATCCTTTGGTTGAGGAATCATTAAGCTCTGTCTCTCACTTGCTGCTTATGCTGTTTGGCATACAAGTAGTCCTGTGTAATAGCTTCACCAGGTTGACACTGGAAAAAATCATCCAGGTTGCAATTGGGCAAATTGGTATGCTCTCCTGAACAAAGCATCTGTCACCTCCCAGGTATACTTGTATATCATTGACTGGGTGATGCCAAACAAGTCTCGAGTAGACCCCTGAAAAGAGCCGCTGACAAAGAAGCTTAAGGCTGTGGTGACCTTTAGTGCCACCGGCATATGGTTGCCTCCAAATCCATGTGCTATTGTGGAGAAGCTGGCAGATGTGAGAAACTACATTCTAGGATATTCTAAGTTGCCTCTGGCATTGCCTTTCACTCATCTGTTGATAGCTGCACCACCTGTGATATATCTGTGGTCAGGCCAATACTCGCCGCTGCACAGGCCCAGCATCGAGTCACCACCATCCTGGCCTTTTTGAGGCTCTGCTGCCTCTTGCTGCTCAGGCCATTTCTCCTTCTGGTCCTGAACCAACACACACTGGTCGCTCCTTCTCTTCCTCATCTGGACAAGAGCCAGTAGAAAAGCAGGGTTTCATGAAACCTGCACCATCTAGGCCTCAGTGTATCTGTGAAGGAATTGCAGTGATCAATATAGTGAGCATATTCTTTTCAGGTTTGCCTCCACCTCAGAGCCACCAAGCCAGTGCTAAGCCCTGTGCCTGGCTTCCACCCCACCCCACCCCTTCTAGGCAAAGGACATCCCAGAGGAACAGGAATGTGTGTTCATTCTGCTCATACATGACTGTGCATGGACACATTGCTTTTGATCGGGGTGATGATAGCAATGTGCGAGCACACTCCCATGTGCGAGCCTCCTCCTCCAGTGAGTTGTTTAATTGTCCACCACCATTCACGACTGGATGTGGCAGGACTGCAGAGCTTAGATCTGATCCGTTGGTCGTGGGATCTCTTAGCCCTGTCAATCACTTGCTGCTTGTGCTGTTTAGCACACAAGTAGTCCTGTGTTATAGCTTCATCAGGTCAACACCTCATTTTTAGGTGTGCCTTGTGCTGCTCCTAAGATGTGCTCCTGCACTCTTCATTGAACCAGGTGATCCCCTGGCTTGATGGTAATGGTAGAGTGGGAAATATGCCAGGCCGTGAGGTTACAGATTAGGTTTGCGTGCAATCCTGCTGCTGTTGATGGCCCACAGCACCTCATGGATGACCAGTCTTGAGTTGCTAGATCTGTTCAAAATCTATCCCATTTAGCACGGTGCCACATAATACAATGGAGGGTATCCTCAATGTGAAGCCAGGACTTTGTCTCCACAATGACTGTATGGTGGTCAATTCCACTGATGCTATCATGGGAAGATGCATCTGTGGCAGGTAGGTTGTTGAAAACAAGGTCAAGTATGTTTTTCCCTCTTGTTGGTTCCCTCACCACCTGCTGCAGACCCAGTCTAGCAGCTATGTCCTTTAGGACTCAGCCATTAATAGTGCTACCGAGCAACTCTTGGTGGCAGACATTGAAGTCCCCCACCCAGAGTACATTCTGCACCTTTGTCACCCTCAGTGCTTCCTCCAGGAGGTGTTCAACATGGAGGACTGATTCATCAGCTGAGGGAGGGCAGTATGTGGTAATCTGCAGGAGGTTTCCTTGCCCATGTTTGACCTAGTGCCATGAGACTTCATGGGGTCCAGACTCAATGTTAAGGACTCCCAGGGCAACTCCCTCCTGACTCTATACCACTGTGCCACCACCTCTGCTGGGTCAGTCCTTCTGGTGGGAGAGGACATACCCAGGGATGGTGATGGCATTACCTGTAAGGTGTGATTCTGTGAGGATGACTATGTCAGGCTGTTGCTTGATTAGTCCATGAGACAGCTCTCCCAATTTTGGCACTAGCCCCCAGATGTTAGTAAGAACGACTTTGCAGGGTCGACAGGACTGAGATTGCTGTTGTTGTTTCTGGTGCCAAGGCCAATGCCAGGTGGTCCATCCAGTTCCATTCCTTTTCTGTGACTTTGTAGTGGTTTGTTACAACTGAGTGGCTTGCTAGGCCACTTCAGACTCAACCACATTGCTGTGGATCTGGAGTTATGTGTAAGCCAGACCAGGTAAGGACGATAGATTTCCTTTCCTAAAGGTCATTAGTGAACCAGATGGGTTTTTACAACAATCGACAATGGTTTCATGGTCATCATTAGACTTTTAATGCTAGATTTTTATTGGATTCCACCACCTGCCATGGCAAGATTTGAACCAATGTCCCTAGAGCATCTCTGAATCACTAGTCCAGCAACAATACCAATACGCCATCACCTCCTGCTCCACAGGAGCAGGACTTCAATGCTCATAAACGCAGCCTAATGGAGGGTGCTCACGTTCGTCTGGTGGTCCTCCCAGGATTTGATGCAAGCAACGCTGATGGAAGTTCTCAAGGATCTTAATGTGGCGCCGGTAGACAGTCCATGTTTTGCTGCAGTAGAGGAAGGTGGTCAACACAACAGCCTTATAAACAAGAACCTTTGTTGACTTCCAAAGGTCCTTGTTGTCAAAGGCACGTTGCCACAGCTTGAAGAAAGCAGCACTGGCACAGTTAACTCGGTATTGGACTTCCTCATTGATGGTAGTCTCTTGGGATAGGTGGCTGCCAAGATAAGGGAAGTGATGCACATACTCCAGAGCCACCACATCTATGTGGATGGCACGGGGGATGCTCAACTGGCCTGGGGAAGGCTGGTGAAGTACCTTCGCCTTGGCAATGTTTAAAGACAGGACAAGCCTCTTATATGAGGTGTTGTCAAGCGTCCTTTGCATGTCCTGTACAAAGTGAGTTATCAAGCAGCAGTCATCTGCAAACTGAAGGTCATGGATGTCCTTGGTGGTGTGCTTTGTTTTTGCCGGGAAATGACCAAGTTTGAAGACCTTCCCATCCAGACAATACTGAATGCTGACACCAGGTGGTATTGGATGAGGTGGACATTGACGGTCAGGTAAATGGTGAACATGCTGATCACGCAACCTTGTTTGACCCCAGTCTGGATGTGAAAGGTGTCAGATTTGGATCCTCCACTCAGGACGATGGCGGCCATGTTGTCATGCGGGAGTCTCAGGATGGTGACAAACTTCAATGAGCAACCAAAGTGTTGGAGGAGGATCCATAGATCTTCACGATTTAAACAATCAAACATCTTGGTCAGGTTAGTGAAGGCGAGGAACAATTCTTGAATTTGCTCCCGACATTTTTCCTGGATCTGTCAAGACACTAAGACCATGTCCGCAGTATCCGGGATGGTCAGAAACCACACTGGGTTTCCAAGAGGATCTCCTCAGCGACTGGACGAAGGCTGTTCAGGAGGATGCGGCCAGGATCTTACCCACGATGGACGGGAGGGAAATCCCCCTAGAGCTTCCACAATCAGATTTGTCCCCCTTCTTGTGGATAGTAATGATGGCCGCATTCTTGAGGTCCTGAGGGACGTCCTCTTCGTCCCAGAGGTGGAGGGTGAACTGGTGGAGCTGTTATGTGAGCTGATAGCTGCCAGTGTGGCAGACCTCTGCAGGTATACCATGTGGCCCACAAGCTTTGTTGGTTTTCACCTGATGGATACCTGCGTAAGTTCATCAGTGGTTGGTGGATCGCCGAGGGAATCCCTCACAGGGTGTTGTGGGAGACCTTGGATGGTCTCCTCCGATACGATGGAGCCCCAACTGAGGAGCAGTTTAAAGTATTCCTTGCAACACTGACGGATGGTGTCATCATCCTTGAGGAGCTAGGAGCCGTGCTGTGATCAGAGAGGGTTTTGTCCAGTCAAGCGGGATCCATAAGTCACCTTGGTAGCCTGGAAGAAGTCATGCATGTCATGCTGGTCTGCGTAGGCCTGAATCTCATGTGCCTTCTCTACCCACCAGTTGTTCTTCATGTATCGAATGCATCACTGGACCTCAGCCTTCAATTGGTGGTACACTGTCATCATTCGGTGGGTACATGGGAGACTTTGCCAGGCGATGAAGGCTGCTCGCTTACGCTCGAGGAGATCATGGATCGCAGTGTCATTAGTGTCAACCTGGTCCTATCTCCGTCATGGAGCGAACCCAATAGACTATATGCAGAGGACTTGATTTGCTCCCAGTAGAAGTAGATGGAAGTGGCATCAGAGGTGGGTACTTGCTCCAGTGCACTGTGAAACTGGGCTTGGAACTCTTCCCATCGTCCTGGGTCCTTCAATGCTGCAACATTCAGCTTTCTCTAGATGGCTTTTTGGGTCCTCTGGTATCTTGGTGCCAGGCAGATGTTCATCATCGAGCGCACACGTCAATGGTCCATCCAGCAATATTCAGAACCCTTCATTGCCCTTGTGACAAAAACATCCTTCGGGTCTCTGCCTCGGACAATGACGTAGCCCAGGAAGTGCCAATGCCCCAACCTCGGGTACCTCCACGTGGCCTTGAGCTGCTGCTTCTGGTGGAAGACCACGTTCATCACAATCAGACCGCACTGGGTGCACTCGGTCAACAGTAGGATGCCGTGGGCATTGGCCTTCCCCACACCATCCTTGCTGATAGTTCCACTCCAGATTTCGTGGCCATGTCCAATTCAGGCATTAAAGTCACCTAGGAGAATGACCTTGTTGCTCATGGGCATGGAAGCAAGGATGCCATCGTGATTGGAGTTGAACCTCTCCTTGACTTCATGGTCGGAATCTAAAGTTGGGCACATGCGCTGGTGACAGTGTCGCATTGGTTCCGGCTGAGATGCAGGCGTCAAGTCATCAGCCCCTCATTGATCCCCAAGGGGAGTTCAGACAGCATGGCAGCTATCCTGTTCCTCATGGCGAAACCAACTCTGTGCATGTGGGGGTGACGGTCTCACTTCCCTTTCCACTGGCCTCCCTCATCTGCCCCTCCCCAGCGAGCCGGGTTTCGCGAGGAGCAGCGATGTTGATGTTGTGCCTCGCTAGCTCCTGAGCCGCGATGGCAGTTCATCTTTCCAGGCGACCAGTCTTCGGGTTGTCAACAAGTGTTCTTACGTTCCAGGTTCCGAAGTTTCCCTTTCTCTTGTTTCGGCCACAGACATGACGATCCCGCTGGGCACGGTTTCTCAGCCAGGAGAAGTGGGACAGCCTATTTTTGGGACACCTTTTCCAGCCCTGTCCCCATTCAGGGTGAGCAGGGGGTATCCTGAAGAGCGCTGCTCAGCCGCAGATGCAGCTGCCGAAAAGCAGCCCCTGTCCCGACACAGGTGCCCAACGATCATCACACATCCACCGCCTGTGTGCGGAATCTTGGCTGGGGGACTCCAGGTATCTCAGCTCCACCCCTGTCACCAACACTCCATCGCCACAGGGCTTTTCACCTGACGGAGTCCTGCGCGTGACGTAGTTTAGAGTGGGAACTGTGGTACGCAGCCTTGACTGTTAGAGTACATTATCCAGTAGAACACAGGCACATAGGAAATAGGAGCAGGGATAGGCCATTCGGCCCCTTGAGCATGCTCCACCAATTTAATTAGATCATGGCTGATCCTCCACCTCAACACCAGTTGCCTGCACTATCCTCACATACCTTGATGTTTTTAATATGTAGAAATCTATCAATCCCTGTCTCGAACATACCCAATGACTGAGCCTCCGCAGCCCTTTGGGTTAGAAAATTCCAAAGATTTACCACCCCCTGACTGAAGAAATTCCTTCTCATCTCAATCCTAAATTGCATAGCCCTTATTCTGAGACTGTGTCCCCTGGTTCTAGACCACCGACCCCCAGCCAGAGCTAAGATCCTTCCTGCATCTACTTTGTCAAACCCTGTAAGAACTTTGTATGTTTCAATGAGATCTCTCTTTCTTCTGAACTCTAGAGAATAGAAATCCATTCTCCTCAATCTCTCCTCATAGGACAATCCTGCCATCCCAGGAATTAGTCTGGTGAACCTTTGTTGCACTTCCTCTATGGCAGGTATATTCTTCCTTGGGTAAGGAGACCAAAACTATACACAATACTCCAGGAGCAGTCTCGCTAAGGCTCTATACAATTACAGCTTGACACCTTTACTCCGGTACTCAAATCCACTTGCAATAAAAGCCAACGTACAATTTGTCTTCCTAATTACTTGTTGCACCTGCATGTTAGCCTTCAGCGACTTATGAACAAGGTCACCCAGGTCCCTTTGGTCATCAATACTTCCCAACATCTCACCATTTAAGAAATACTCTGCATTTCTGTTTATCTTACCAAAGTGGATAACTTCACATTTTTACACACTACATTCCATCTGCCATATTCTTGCATATACATTTAGCCTGTCTAAATCTCCTTGAAGCCTCTTTGCAACCTCTTCACAACTCACATTCCCATCTAGTTTTGTGCCATCAGCAAACTTGGGAAATATTACATTTAATTCCCGCGTCCAAATCATTGATATAGACTGTCAACAGCTGGGCCCCAGGCACTGATCCTTGCCGTATCCCAGTGGTCACAGCCTGCTGACTTGACATGACCGTTTATCCCTATTCTCTGTTTTCTGTCTGTTAACCAATCTTCAACCTGTGCAAGTATATTACCCCAATCCCAGGAGCTATAATTTTCCTTCATAACCATTTCTGTGGGACCTTATTGAAAGTCTTCTGAAAATCCAAAACACTACATCCACTGGCTCCCCCTTATCTATTCTGTGTGTTATAACCTCAAAAAACTCCAACAGGTTTGTCAGACATAATTTCTCTTTCATAAATCCATGTTGACTCTGCCCGATCTCACCATTATTTTCCAGTGTCCAGTTATTGCATGCTTTATAATAGATTCTAGTATTTCCCCTATTATTGATGCCAGGCTAACAGGTCCGTAAGTTTCCCATTTTCTCTCCCTTCTTAAACAGTGGGGCTACATTTTCTACCTTCCAATCTGCAAGAACCATTCCAGAATCTATAGAATTTTGGAAGATCAACACCGATGCATCCATTATCTCTACAGCCACCTCTTTCAAAACTCTGGGATGCGGATCATCAGGTCAACGGGATTTATCAACTTTTAGTCCCATTCATTTCCCTAGTACTGCTTTGTTTATTAATGATAAATTTTTTCAGTACCTCATTCTTGCTTGTCCCTTAGTTCTGTAGCATTTCAGAGAGGCTTTTTGTATCTTCCTCCATGAAGTCAGAAACAAAGCAGTTGTTTGGTTTCCTGGTATTTCCTTATTGTCCATTATAAGCTCTCCCATCTCTGCCTGTAAAGTGTCCTTTGTCGTTGCTAATCTCTTCCTTTCTATATACCTATCAAAGCCTTTGCTGTCCATTTTTTTGTTTCTCACTAGTTTACTTAAGTGCTCTCCTGCATTAAACAGCATTGATATTCAGATTGTAATGTGTCATTTTGACCCTTTGCTTTAATCTTTACATTGATTCAAGGCCCAGTCATCTGTTGAGCCTTTGAAATAGCTGAGTAGGTGGCTGATTTTTGTGATTGATAGCTTGGCCATCTCTTGTGCCTTTGAAGCAGAAGAAAAGATGGCAACTAGTCTGCTGCATCAGCCCTACAGTCATCATTGACACCATTGTGGGACAGAATGTTATTATCAATGCTTGGAGGAGCTCCAATCCCACTAGCAGAATCAGTTCAGCAGTGGTTGTTGAAACAGATGCCATGTGGACTGTGAACTTTTGTCTGATTAACAATTTTATGAACAGTCAATACGGCTATGTTTTTGAAGAAGTTTTTGAATGGCTATTTGTTTCTGAGCACTTAAGAGGAGTGACGTTTTGTCAAGTGGAGTTTGAATGATTGTGTGTTTGATTGGCAATTTTATGAGCTCATAAGAGGATTAAGGTGTTTTGAAGTTTTTGAATAGCTGTTTGTTTATTGTGACAGTTTCATGAGTAGCTCAAAGACTTCCCAATGTTTTGTAGGATTCAAGAGTTCTGTCCATGATGGATATTGGATGATACAGGATGGCAGGAGAAGGCTACCACATAGACCAAAAAAGCTTGGGAGAAGGTGGCAGTTGGGGTCAGCAGCCACGACATTGTGAGGCGCACTTAGGTGCAATGCCGCAAAAGGTTCAACGACCTTCTGTGCTCGGCAAAGGTGAATACTGTGTTGTCATGGATTAGTGTGGAGAAGTGTTAAAGGCTGGCCATCCCCCTATGGAGCTCAAGGGTGTTAGAATCTGAGTGCCAATGACACCGAAGCCAGCCAATGGGGTGAGCCCTGGCTGCTTGGCCTGAGTGCCTTGCGGCTCGAGGGCCACAGCTCGGATGTGCCCTGCAAGGTGTTCCTCAGGTGGGGTTGGCAAAGGTGTATGGAGGGATCATGGTGTGTATGAAGGGGCCATGGGAGCATGGAGGGGACATGGGTATGTGCGGGGATGACAGGTGAGGGCTAGGGTGCCTATCACTCATGTACAGAACTGGGCTGAATTCTTAATGAACAGAAGAGTGCCTTCTAACCTGCCAGGCTTGGCATCTATACCCCCTCCATTCCTCCCTCGGTCTTGCTTTGGGAGTTGGCTGCCCCAAGTCCTGCTAGGCCTGAGTTTATCCCTCCTCGAGCTCACACAATCGGCGGACCCAGGAGCCTACGGGAAATGGACCACCGACCGAGATTGGCCCCCGTCCGCGATTTCCATGCTGGCTGGCCAATTAAGGCCTGCCTAGCTTGAAACACATCTTCTGAATGGTGGGGAAGGGCCGGGATAGGGCCCATCGGGCACCAGGTCAAATGGCAACCTGGCAGGCGCTTTAAAACTAGCGTATGCAGCGCTGGCAGGAAACACCAGGTGGGAGGGCAGGTCGGGAGGCGTTTGGCTCCCCATTTCCTGGACAAGTGCCTCGCGGTCCTCGTGGAGGAGGTGAGTGTCAGGCGAGACACCCTCGTACCCAGGGATGGAAGGAGGAGGCCACCGCATCAGGCCAAAAAAGCTCGGGAGGAGGTGGCAGCTGAGGTCAGCAGCCACGACGTTGTGCGGCGCGCAAGGGTGCAGTGCCGCAAAAGGTTCAATGACCTCCTGCATTCGGTAAGGGTAACGTGTTGCCATGGATCAGAATGGAGAAGTGTTAAGGACTGGCCGTCTCTCCCCCCCCCAACCGTGGAGTTCAGGGATGTTAGAGTCTGAATGCCAATTGTCAATTGTACCGGAGCTAGCCAACGCGGTGAGCCGTGGCTGCTTGGCCTGAGTGCCTTGCGGTTTGAGGGTCACAGCTCGGATATGCTCTGCAAGGTGTTCCTCAGGCAGGATTGGCCAGTCTGCAATGGCGCTGCAGGTAGAGAGTAGACTAATCAATGCTCCTCTGTCCTTTCAAGAGAAGAGCAGCCATAACACAATCGGGAGGTCAAGGACAGGCTGACGCCCCCCCAAATCTCCTAACCATGATGAAGCTGGACAGTCTCCACCCACCTCAGTCAGCCAGTCGTGGAGAGCAGGGGTCTCTGATGAAAGTAAGAGTGCAGTGCACAGAGGCGAGTGTGTCAGATTGCAAATATTCTTGTCTAGTCTCATCATTAAAGGGAGCCTCAAACTTGGAGCCCCCATTGATCATTGAAAGATGATGGTACCGTGATGCAGATCTCCATTGTCTCACCAGGGTGCCTGGCATGCACAGTGACAGTGTGATGACTTAAACTAACGACATGTCGTCGTTCTCCCTTAGATTCAGCAGCACACACTCAATCGCAGGACCCCAAAGGACCACTGGGCTTCGGATGCACCTGCATCACACCCGCTTTCTGAACCAGGCACCAGCGCAGATACCAGCACCCCACTGGGCGTTAGATCATCAGCTACAATTTGGTGCCCAGCAGTGAGGGCACTTCACTCATCTTGAGGTGCAGGCGGGGGCAGAGAAGTCAGAGGACTGCTGGAGTCCAGGATGATGCTGAGTTGAAGGCAGATGATGAGTCTCTGGAGTCGTCCATTAGGTGGCAGATGCTGGATGTCCAGTGAGATGTGCGGGAGGATCTGGCGGAGATCCCTGAGGGTCTGGGTGCCATGGTCTCTGTTGTGGACGAGTCAATGTGGAGCATCAGCACTGCATTGACCCTCATCGCCAAACGCACTGCCTCCTCCACTGTGATAGTGGTGACTTTCATGGAGAGGCAGCTCCAGGGACAGAATCAGGGGTTCCTAGGGTTGTGCCTGGACCTGCACACCCTCACACAGGCAATGACCTCAGTGGTCAGTGTCCGTGTGGGAGATGAATGAGGTACCCATTATCCCAGCTAGATGCCCATCCATCAATGGCGAGCAGGAGGTCCAGGCTGACCTCATGTTGGCATACAAGCTGCTGGTCATCTCGGTGAGCTCCTCTCAGGGCGCTCTAGATGACGGCAGCAGCTCCTCCATCCATCTGCCAGTTACCATGGCATCTGATGATGCTGTGACGACTGGGGAGGTGCCAGCCCTGGCACTGGCTGCTCCCTCCCAGGCGGGTCCAGCACAGGCTCCACTGGCCAGAGGACGACCACCAAGGTCATCAAGGCCAACAAGACAGCAAAGTCAGCAGGCTGTCTCCAATGCTGGTGCCAGCGAGGTGGGGGGGGCAACAAGACATGGCACTCGGAAACATAAGTTAAAGGTACCATGAGCACAAGAGGGACTGTTCACGGCTGATCTTCTGTTTTGTTAATATGTTTACTGGTGTGGCCATTAACACTGGATATAGTTATGTTCATTTGTTGTGGGTGTCAAAGTAATATAAATTTTGCTTTTGTCTTAATAGCCTGAGTGTGCTTCACTTTTTTTTGGTGCAGGGTCACCAGTATCTAATGCTGGTTGTGAGTGGCTCTAAACTTTATTGCACAGGCACAGAGTGGACTTTGGGTTCAAATGAAAGGGTTATTTCAGACATCCAGAATGGAGGCAGCAGCCCTGGCATGAGGTGGAAGCAGATCTTTGGCAGCCTTGCTGAAGGAGGATTGGATCAAGGCCCTGGTGACCCCTTATCATGCTCCTCTTCTTACTCACCACTGGATTCATCCTCTGTGGCCTGTGGAGCTGCCTCAAGATCCTCTTCCTCCAGTGGGTCCCACCCTTGCCAGTGCCGGATTGTGGAGAGTACAGCGTGCAACCAATTTCAGTGACACCCACTCTGGGGGATATTGTAGTGCCCCCTCTGAATGGTCCCGGCATTGGACGCCCATCTTGAGAAGGCCTATGGTACTCTCTATCACCGCCCTTGTGGAGGCATGACTCCTATTGTAACGCTGCTCTGCCTCTGTTCTTGGGTGGCAGAGAGGTGTCAGAAGCCACCTTTTCAACAGTAGCCCTTGTCATCCAGCAGCCATCCGTCCAGTCGGGACTGGAGCACTGAAGAACCTCGGCACCTGGGAGTGTCTGAGGATATAAGCGTCATGGGAGCTGCCAGGGTACCTGGCGGAGAGTTGCAGAATCTGCATCTTTTGGTAACAAATTATCTGCATGTTCATGGAGTGGCATCCCTTCCTGTTGACAAAGGCACCCGGCTGACCCACTGGCGTCTTGATAGCCACATGTGTGCAGTCTATTGCATCCTGGACGTGAGGAACCCAGCAATTGCTACAAAGCCTCTGGCTCGCTCAGCCTGGCTGGGCTCACCCATATGGAAATGAATAAATGTCATTATCTGCCTGAACAGAGCATCAGTCACCAGATTGATGCAACTGCAAACAGCTTATTGGGACACTGAACAAAGATCCCTCACTGACACCTGGAAAGAGCCAGAGGCATAGAAGTTCAGGGCCACTGTGACCTTCAGAGCTTCTGGCATGGGGTGTCCACCCACACAGTTGGAGGTGATCTCAGGTCCAATCATCTGGCAAACGGAGCTCACAGTCCCCCTGGAGAGGTGGAGCCTCCTTTGGCATTGCACCTCAGACATATCGAGGTAGCTGCATCCCTGCCAGTAAATCCTGGCAGCAGGATTGTGATGTCTTCTGTAGTCCCTTCCTCCTTGGACTTCCTGCTGGCCCTGC
The DNA here is from genome assembly GCF_017639515.1 of Carcharodon carcharias. Taxonomy (NCBI): domain Eukaryota; kingdom Metazoa; phylum Chordata; class Chondrichthyes; order Lamniformes; family Lamnidae; genus Carcharodon; species Carcharodon carcharias. The sequence goes on from NC_054484.1 coordinate 16,793,528, forward strand.
ACCCCTTGTGCCTGCACCTCTCCTCCCACAGGTCGCTCCCCTGGAAGTGCATTGGGACATCTGGCCTCCTCTTCCTTCTGCCCCTCTCTTCCTCCTCAGAGGAGGTGCCTCCACTGGAGAGCACAATCCCCATTACCAGGGTTACAGATGGCTGTCTGATACCTGGAAGGGTCCACACGGTCTGAATCCTCCAGGGGCCTTGGAGACACTAATGAGTCCTGAAATGAAGCCAGGAAATGCTAAAAAATTAAGCTGAGAACTGAGATGAAGCTGTCAAGTTCAAATAAGCAACCACCAGCAAACTATCTCCTAAACTCCTCACTACTCACAATGGAAATGCTGATGACCCTTTTTATCCCACCCTTGGATGAGGCTTTGTAAAAGGTGGGCTGCCCACCTGCCCGTTTTGGCCATGCAATGAGCACAAAATTGCGCGGGCAATGTAAAATCGTGAACAATTGCCTTTTTAATGGTGAGGCTCTGACACTCACGCGTGCCCACCGACCTGAAGGTTGCTCGCGTGCGGGATGATGGTGAGACGCTCACCCGACATTATCTCGCGCTATTGCATGTCCGTTCAGGTTGGGCGCGTGTCTGCCCACGAGGTGTAAAATTCTACCCATCACAAGGCAGGTACTGCCACTCGGATGGCAAGATCCTGATGGTGGGAAATGGCCCGATTTGCGATTATGAATATATGAACATAAAGAAACAGGAGCAGAAGTAGGCCATTCAGCCCCTCGAGCTTGCTCCACCATTCAATAAGATCATGGCTGATCTGTTTGCATTTTGAATTCCACATTCCCATCTACCTCCAATAATCTTTGATTCCCTGGAATAGCAAGAATCTATCTACCTTTGCCTTGGAAATATTCAATGACCCCTCCTCCACCACCTTCTGAGGCAGAGAATTCCAAAGTTGCACAGCTCTCTTCAGAGAAAAAAATTCTCCTCATCTCTGTCCTAAAAGAACTAAGTTCTGTTGAAGGGTCATGAGGACTCGAAACGTCAACTCTTTTCTTCTCCGCCGATGCTGCCAGACCTGCTGAGTTTTTTCAGGTTATTCTGTTTTTGTTTTAGATTTCCAGCATCCGCAGTTTTTTGTTTTTATCCAGTGGAAACAAGCCCAGTCTGTCTAACCTTCCCTCATAAGACAACCTGCTCACTTCAGGTGTCAATCCAGTAAACCACTTCTGAACTGCCTCAACACATTTACATCCTTCTTTAAATAGGACACCAAAACTGCATGTAATATTCAAGATGTGGTCTCACCAATGCCCTGTATAACTGAAGCATAACATCCTTACTTTTATGTTCAATTCCTCTTTTGATAAAGGATAGCATTCCACTAGTCTTCTTAATTACTTGCTGTACCTGCATACTAAACTTTTGTGACTCATGCACTAGAACACCTGGATCCCTCTGCACCCCGGAATTCTGCAGAAGTTCTCTGTTTAAGTAACACCCTTTTTTTCATTCTTCCTGCCAAGTGAACAACTTTACATTTTCCCACATTATACTCCATCTGCCATATTTTTGCCCATCCACTCAACCTATCTATATCCATTTGCAACCTCCTTATGTCCTCTTCTCGACATACTTCCCTACCTATCTTTGTACCATCTGAAAATTTAGCTACCATGCCTTCACCCCCCCTCATCTAAGTCATTGATATAAATTATAAAAAGTTGAGGCCCCAGCACAATCCCCTGCGGGGCTCCACTCATCATGTCCTGCCAATCAGAAAAAGACCCATCTTTGCATACTCCCTGCTTTCTGACAGCTAGCCACTCTTCAATCCAGGCTAATATGTTATCCCCTACACCATGAACTTATAATCTATCAAATGCCTTCTGAAAGTCCAAGTACAGCACATCTACAGGCTCCCCTTTATCCACAGCTCATGTTACTTCTTCAAAGAACTCCAATAAATTGGTTAAACTTGATTTGCCTTTCACAAAACCATGCTGAATCTTCCTGATTACCTCGAGTTTCTCTAAGCGCCCAGCTATAGCCCCCTTAATGATCGATTCTAACACCTTCCCCACAACAGACGTCAAACCAACTGGCCTATAGTTTCCTGTTTTCTGCTTTCCTCCTTTCTTGAATAGAGGGGTTATACCTGCTACTTTCCAGTCAGATGGAACCTTTCATAACTTAGTGAATTTTGGATAATTAATGCCAACGCATCTACTATCTCATTAGCCACCTCTTTTAAGACCCTTGGATGATGTCACAGCTCCACCGGTTTGCTCAGTACCATTTCCCTAGTGATTGTAATTTCACCAAGATCCCCTCTTCCTTCCACCTCCTGACTTACAGCTATTACGGAATGTTTTTTGTTCATTTCATCCGCCATTTCCTTATTATCTGCTATTAACTCCCCATTGTCACTCTCTAAAGGACTAACACTCACTTTACTCACTCTTTTCCTTTTTGAATACCAGTAGAAACCCTTGTTATCCATTTTATATTTTGAGCTAGCTTCCTCTCATACTGTAATTTCTTTCTCATCATTTTAGTCATTCTCTGCGGTTCTTTATATTCTGACCAATCATTTGAACTGCCACTCATCTTTATGCAATTATGTGTTTTTTCCTTAAGTTTGATGTTTTCCTTAACTTCTTTAGTTAACCATGGATGATGCGCCCTCCCTCTAGAATTTTTCTTTGTAGTAGGAATATAATTATTCTGTGTATTCTGAAATATCCCCTTACATGTCTGTCACTGCTTTTCTATTGATTTATCCTCTAACCTAGCATCCCAGTTCACTTCAGCTAGATCAGCTTTCATGCCCATGTAATTGCCCTTACTTAAGTTTAAAATTCTAGTCTTAGACCCACTCTTCTCCCTTTTAAACTGGATGTAAAATTCAATCATATTGCGGTCACATTAAACGATACCAAGTCTAATATAACCCGCTGTCTGATTGGTTCCAGAATGTGCTGCTCTAAGAAACTATCGCAAAAGAATTCTATGAACTCCTCATCCAGGCTGCTACTGCCAGTCTGATTTTTCCAGTTTATATGTAGATCAAAATCATCCATGATTATTGCTGTCCCTTTATCACAAGCACCGAATATTTCTTCTTGTAAACTTTGTCCTACACTGTGGCTACTTTTAGGGGACCTGTAAACCTCACTAGTGACTCCTTTCCCTACTATTCCTCATCTCCACCTACATCGATTCTACATCCTGATCTCCTGAACCAAGGACACCTCTAACTATTGCACCGACACCATCCTTGATTATTAGTGCTACCTCACCACCTTTACCTAGCTTCCTAATCTTCTTGAATATCGTACACCCCTCAATATTCAGATCCCAAAGCCTTCAGGGAGCTTTCTGTCAGTGTTGGCCCACACCCGCGTTGACAGCATCGCCCGCCCTCTTCCGGCCCCCACCCCGGCAGCATTGAGCTTTTCAGCGTCTGTTTCATACCGGCCAGCCGGTAACTGGCCAGCCAAGGTGAAATCGTGGCCGGGGGCCAGTCGCGGGCGGCAGGCCGTATTCCCAGGCCCCGGTCCCAGGCCTGCCAATAGCGCCCACCTGCCGACCTGAAAATTCGGGCCAATGTTTGCGGTGGAATGAATAAAAGAACAATGAAGAAATGGTTGAATCACTGTCCTTGGCGCAGTGCCCAGCTCTCCCAAGAGAAAAAAATGTCCAGCCTTTGGGCAGCTGGCTTTTGGGTGATGTAATTTTCAAATCCATAAATTCTCCATTAAATCTGATGTTTGTAAGCAACTCATATCGTTAGTAGTTAGATCTGAACGCTATTTTGACATAATTGTGCTCAGGTATAGTACAGCTGGGTGCTGAAAACCTTTTCCTCTAGTCTGCCCCAGGAATGTGCCTCAACCACAATCTCAGGAAATCACCTGTGAGATATTTCTTATTCCTAGCACCAGCCTACTCATGTCCTTCAGGAAGAGGACTGCCGATTTAGTGTGAATTATTGCTCAGTTAGGACAATTTTATTCCATGGGTTCCTTGCCACTCAGAATCTGGCTAAGATTGCCAAGTTCATTTCACACAGACCTTCACAGCAAAGCATAGGACAGAATTTATAGCCAAGCATAAAGGGTGAAAGGTCAAGTTACTGAACCACTCAGACTGTCCGAACAGTGTATATTTTTTTTAAATTCCACAATGTATATGTCCCTTTCCTCTGGAGATCTCAAACGTCACAGATTTAAGCAAACAAATCAAGATATCACACAGAAAAATTAAACTTTTTAACAACTGAGCGAAAACACAAAACATCTTAAAGAGAAATGTATGAATTTAACCAAATGTATATGATTACCGCCACAGAGCAATTAACTCGTACCCAACAGAGATGTCAAAACGCACAGCAGTCATCATTTTTCATCTGTAATTGCAACACCAGCTGTTCTTTGGTGGGGTGGGGTGGGGGTCAGGCAGGACGGGGACTAAAAGTAAAGACGTACTATCTGAGCCAGTTGAAATAACCCAACACTGGCTTTTCAATTTAGTGTTTTTCATTGCACAGTTAGATCAATAATTCTGGGTCCATTCAGGCTCCCATATCCAATTTACAGGAGTCTATCACCGAGTACAAGGAGTCAAAGTGAAGACAAAGTCAACGCAGTAATGACGTGCTACTCCGTGCTATTTTTAACACTCTTGGTAAATATGATAGCTGGCACTGGTGACATCTAATGGCAGATAATCAATGTTGAATCAACCCACATTTTTTTCTTTTATTGACATGCTGTCCAATTTGGATACCTTGGGTGTCTAATTAGAAAGTCAACTGTTCATGTTGTGGTTGAACATACGGCTAAGATTTAAGCCTTCTTCAAAGCTACTGCATAATGACGCTCTTCCCAATCGACTTTCTACAGGAACCGTGAGAATAAAATCAATGCAGCAAGTGCAAAAGTAGACAAAGAAAATCACATCCTTCCATAGATTGTATCCAAGTCCTATGCAGGCATTCCAACATCCTGAGGTGCTCATCACACCCTTCTTCACTCCATCTCCCTTTCCCCTATCTTTCTCTCATATCTTTAGACAGGCTTTTAAGTTCAAACTCGGTGGTACCTAAGACAATAGGGTCTAACACAGTGGCCCACAGGACATAACCAGCCTGAAACACCAACTGCCCAGCCCCCAAAAACCAAATATCATGGATATGTACACCATAAAAGGAGGCCATTCAGCGCATTGTGTCTGTGCCTCTGAGTAAGAGCTATCCAGTTAGTGCAGCTCTCCTGCACTTTCCCCAGAGTTCTGAAAAATTTACTAGACTCTCTTTTGAAAGTTGTTATCAAATCTGCTTCCACTATCCTTTCAGGCATTACTTTCCTGATTATCATAACTTGTGGCATTAAAAAAATTCTCCTCATCTCCCCTCTGGCCCTTTTGCTAATTATTTTAAATTTGGGTGCTCTGGTTATCTATACTTCTGCCAGTGAAAACCTTTTATTTATTTTATAACAACTCTTCATAAATGCCTCTATTAAATCCCCCCTTAACCTCCTTTTCTTTTGAGAAAAGAATCCCAACTTCTATGGTTGCTTCACATAACTGAAGTCCCTTAACTCTTGCTGCCATTCTAGTAAATTTCCCTCTACACCTCTCCAACACCTTGAGTCTATGCTAAAGTTTTGGGCACAATACTGAGGCTGAATTAGATAAATTTAATTTGTGCTTATTTTTTTCTAACTTGCTGGCTTGCCCTATGTGAAATATTTTGATATGGGACTTTGAAGAAAGATGTTCTTGGCTCTATTGCCCTAGTGGTAGCTATATCCTGAATGAGAAGACTTTGCAGCACCTGGAGCTTGAGATGTAGCAAAAACTGTCAAATAATTCCCCTGAACGACAAGCTTAGAATTGACATTTGGTCATGTAGAACTTGAATACTTCTGAAAAGAGAAACTTTTCAGCTTGCACTCATCATCATGTGATGCTGGGGATCTCAAGAGGGGGCTGAGATGGATCATCCACTCGGCACTTCTGGCTGAAAATGGTTGAAAGTTCTTTAGCCTTGTCTATTGCGCTGATGTGCTGGGTTCCTCCATCATTGAGGATGGGGATATTTGTGGAGCTTCCTCCTCCAATGAGTTGTTTAATTGTCCAACACCATTCACGACTGGATGTGGCAGAACTGCAGAGTTTAGATCTGATCCATCGGTTGTGGAATTGCTTAGCTCTGTCTATCGCTTGCTGCTTATGCTGTTTGGCATGCAAGTGGTCCTGTGTTATAGCTTCGCCAGGTTGACACTTCATTTTTAGGTATGCCTGGTGCTGCTCCTGGCATGCCCTCCTGCACTCTTCATTGTTGTGATTCTTTGAAATTTGGCATTCTTGTGTTTGTCCTGATGAGTGCAAAACAAAAAGCTTTGGCAACATGTCTCTCTTTTCAGCAACATTCAAGCTTGGTACTGTTAACTTCTGTGGCAGGAATGAACATTCCAGGTGCAGAGTCTTCATGAAGAGATCTTATTCAAGGGAATCATAGTCACTGTCAACACATAATGAGATGAAGGCTGCAGGAGACTCGCATTACCATTTCTGAGCTCAGTAACAGGGAATGATAGTGATAATGGTCTCATTTTTAGCCTATTGATAGAAACTGGTTGCTACAGTTAACCAACAATTCTGCATTGTATCATTGTCTACCAGCATAGAAGGTGAACTAGATGGGCTTTGGTGTTTATTTGTCCAGCAACTGCTATGTGCTTATTCTCAGCTAAAATATTGTTACATCATAGCCTGACAATGGCCTTCGCTCTTGGCTTTCATTAGTTTACATAAGCTCAGCCTTCCAGAGCCTGGCCCTCATAACAGAAACTTGCCTTTCAAAATAAACAGATAGATGTATCCATTGGATTATCTGAACAAGGCTATCTTATATAATGAAGCAAAGCCTTGCAAAAGGATTTTGAATGCCTTGTGACATTCTCCAAATACTGCCTGTTTCAGCACATTTTCTAAAGCTGTCTTTCAATCGTAAGATGGCCATAAAATGAGCTCTTTAATAAAACTTCACTCGAACAACATTCCTGTTAAGAACGAGGACTTAATTGGCACATATGACCCACAGGGCTCCACCGTGTAGCAGAGGGAAAAAATTGGTTGGGGTATGTCAAGTAATTGTACAATAGCATCACCTTTCAAAATGTCTCAAAGTGCTTTACAGAAAATGAAGCACTTTTGAAGTGCAGTAACTTGTAAGAAAAGGGAGTGAATGGAGGAATTGAAGGTTAATGCCATTTTTATGCAACTGAATTAGTAATCTTTAGGTATAGATGTGAGTTCAAGTGCAACTTTTTTTCATTCATGCGATATGGGTGTCGCTGGCTGGGCCAGCATTTATTGCCCATCCCTAATTGCCCTTGAGAAGGTGGTGGTGAGCTGCCTTCTTGAACCGCTGCAGTCCATGTGGTGTAGGTACACTCAGAGTGCTGTTAGGGAGGGAGTTCCAGGATTTTGACCCAGTGACAGTGAAGGAACAGGGATATATTTCCATGTCAGGATGGTGAGTGGCTTGGAGGGGAACATCCAGGTGATGGTGTTCCCATATGTCTGCTTCCCTTGTCCTTCTAGATGGTAGCGGTCATGGATTTGGACAGTGCTGTTTAAGGAGGATTGGTGAGTTCCTGCAGTGCATCTTGTAGATGGTACACACTGCTGCCACTGTGCGTCGGTGGGGGAGGGAGTGAATGTTTGTGGATGGGATGCTTTGTCCTGAATGGTGTCAAGCTTCTTGAGTGTTGTTGGAGCTGCACTCATCCAGGCAAATGGAGAGTATTCCATCACACTCTTGACCTGTGCCTCGTAGATGAAGGACAGAATTTGGGAAGTGAGGAGGTGAGTTACTTGTCACAGAATTCCAAGTCTCTGACCTGCTCTTGTAGCCATGGCATTTATATGGTTAGTCCAGTTCAGTTTCAAGTCAATGGTCAACCCCAAGATGTTGATAGTGGAGGATTCAGTGATGGTCATGCCATTGAATGTCAAGGGACAATGGTTAGGTTCTCTCTTATTGGAGATGGTCATTGCCTGGTACGTGTGTGACGCGAATGTTACTCCCCATTTATCAGGCCAGGCCTGGATATTGTCCAGATCTTGCTGCATTTGGACATGGACTGCTTCAGTATCTAAGGATTCGTAAATGGTGCTGAACATTATCCAATGATCAGTGAACATCCCCGATTCTGACTTTATAATGAAAGGTTGCTCATTAATGGAGCAGCTGAAGATGGTTGGGCCTAGGACAGTACCCTGAGGAACTCCTGCAGTGATGTCCTGTAGCTGAGATGACTGACCTCCAACAACCACAACCATCTTCCTTTGTGATAGGTGTGACTCCAACCAGTGGTGAGTTTCCCCCCCTGATTCCCATTGACTCCAGTTTTGCTCGGATTCCCTGATGCCACACTTGGTCAACTGCTGCCTTGATGTCAACAGCAGTCACTCTCATCTCACTCACCTCAACTTTATAAAAGAAAGCTGGAAATAAAGGCTGGTTTTAGTAAAACTTTCCATGAAGCTGTCAGAATATCATTAGAAAACCATCTGGTTCACTGATTCCCTTCAGGGAAGGGGATTTGCTCCCCTTACCCAGTCTGGCCTAGACGTAATTTGAGACCCACAACAATTTGATTGACTTCTAGCTACTCTCTTGAACCACAACAAGCTGCGGGAAGTAGTCTGTCCACCACCGTTTTTGAGCAACACCTTGTCACCTCTGGTTCAGTTGGTAGCACTATTGCTTCTGAGGCAAGGTTCTGGGTTCAAATCCAACTCCAGAGTCTAAAGATAAAAATCAAGGCTGATACTCCAGGACTGCACTGTTGGTTGTGCTGTCTTTCAGATGTGACATTAACAGCAAGGGTCTCTCAGGTGGATATAAAAAATCCTGCGACACTATTTCACAGAGGAGCTACCCCTGATGTTTTGGTCAACATCTATCCATCAGTCAACATCACAAAGATACTTCTGTGTGCAAATTTGTTGCTGAGTTTCCTACATTATATTGACCATACTTCAGAAGTACTTCTTTGACCAGAGAGCAATCTGCGATGTCCATTGGCTATGAAGTGCACTATGTAAATGATTTTCTTTTTAACTAGCGATAAATTCCAGCCCTGCCAGTGACGTCCAAATCCCCCAAATGAATAATAAAAAAGCGTTTCACATCGCCATACCTTTGCCAAATGGATTTGGAGCTCATTTTTTGGCAATAAAAAGTCGAAACATATACATATCTGCTTATAATATATAATATAATATATATATATATATGCTTATAATGCTCTTCCTCTTCCCTGTATTGATAAACATGCAAAACAGGCCATATGTCTGGGGAAGATCTATTTTCCAATTAACCTAATTAGTACAGGGAAATTAGCATAAATTAGCATGCCACATGAGTACATTATCACAAAGAGCAGGGAAAAGAATTGTCAGTTTATGTCTGGTAAAGATAGAATTTATTCAAAAGGAATTAAAGAAAAGGAGAGGAACATTTTTGTCCAAGCATTCTCCCAGTTTAACGATTTTATTGTATCTGTCATGTGAGTTCCAGGAGCTAGATTAAAGTTATTCCCTGAGCTATTTGACTTCCCACCCCCTCCCCCGCCCAGCCACTACCACCACCACCCCCCCCCACCCTCCAGCACCCCCCACTCCTCCCCCCTGCCCAACCCATTACTTTCAATGTAATGCCTCTGGGATACAAATAACAACGCGCATGCATGTAACATTTCTAACATAGTGAACTGTCCCAAGATAGCAGAGTTTTGGATAAGTTTAAGTTTATGATGGGCAGAATTTTCACCTTGGCAGGCAAGCACGCACCCGACCTGCTCAAGCGTGAGATGGCACGCATTGACATCGGGCTAAATTCTGCCCGATGTGTAGAAGAGGAGAGACCAACCAGGACAGCACTGGATTACTCAAATCTGGAGGTAGCAAAGTTAATGCTACCTCGGGAGCAGCCTTGCAGTAAGAAGACCCAATATAGTTTCCATTCAAATGAAATAAACGTGATGCTTCTACTGACACTTCCTAAAGTAGAGATTCAGTGCAGTGACCACTTTAATTCCCACTGAGCCTGATCTGCTCCTTTGCTGCAGATCTGGGGTGGAATACTACAGCCCTGGGGGCAGGGCCATAAAACGCAGCAAGCCATCCAAATGTCCTTTGACTTTGGCAGGGCTGTAATATCATTGGTTAGGGCTTAGCTGGAGCATTGTGACCAATCCTTGGCCAACAGGTCCAAGGCCTTGAAGAGGACGCAGAGGAGATTTACGAGAATGGGACCAGGGATGAGGGACTTCAGTTATGTGGAGAGACAAGGGAATCTGGGTTTTTCTCCTTAGAACAGAGAAAGTTATGGGGAGGTTAACCAACAGTAGTGGTTCAAAACTGTGGAAGAATTTGATGAAGCAAATAAGGAGAAGCTGTTTTCACTGCAGGGGGGTTGGTACCAGAGGGTGCAGTCCTAACATATTTGCAAAAGAGGCATAAGGGGAAGATGAGGAACACATTTTTATGTAGCAAGTTGCCGGGATCTAGAATGCACTGCCTGTAAGGGTGCTGGAAGCAGATTCATTACTAAGTTTCAAATTGAATTAGATAAATACTTGGAAAGGAAAAATTCTTGGGGCTCTGGGGAAAGAGCAAAGGAGTGGGAATTGGTGCATAGTTCCTTCAAAAACAGGCACAAACACATTGGGTTGAATGATCCTCTTTTGTGCTGTATGATTCTATGTTAGTGAACATAATGCAGTTTTCAAAGTGTCATCCACTAAGCACTGGAAGCCGAGGTTAGCACCCGGTGAGGGACGTCACTGTGGGCAGGAGGCGGGAGCTAAGCGCAGAGCAGATCTTTTAAAATGCCAATGACAGCCATGACTGGTCTTGCCATAGCCTTTGAAAATGGCGGAACAGGGAGAGCAGAGGCCAGCGGTGGTGTGGACAACCGTTCCCTGGGTGACCCCACGTTTTCCTGAAGCTTTGACTGAGGTTGCGGTGGGCAGGAGATCTGTACTCTTCCCTCCATCTGGAAGAAGAGCTACCTTGAGCCAGAGGATCAGGCAGGTGTGGCTAGAGGTGGCCACAGATTTCAGAGGCCTCACAATCCTCTCAAGAGTCCAAGCATTCCCTCCTCTCAAAATCAAGCCTCTCATCTCCAGCTATGGAAACTCCATGCCACTACTAGAACAACTAAGTTTAAATAACAGCCAATTAATTGGAAGCATGCGGGTTTCCAGCTCCCTCCTTCCGTTGAAAATCTAAACCTATCGCTGAGGCGTCGGTAACAAGTGACACCTTCCAAGTACGTGATTATCCAGACCTATCAAACCAAACCCGAATCCACCACCACAGCCAATTGAAAATTCAGTCCCGAGAGCCAAGGGCTTGGAGGGAGCAAGAGGGAGAGAAGGAAATTTGTTCAGAAAGAAACAGTCAGGACTCTGCAGAGGGCAATGCACAAAGCCAGACAAGACAATTAAGGGGAAGAAGTAGAAAATTAGCACAAAAATTTGAAGGACAAAAGGTAAGCATTAGAATCTTTCATTCAATCAAAATAATGTAATATCAATCACGTCCACTTTACTGCTCCAAGCATTTCATTTGATAATTTTAATTTAACCTCAAAAGATTGAGAGAGAGAAAAAAAAAATGGGAACAGAGGCCAGGAGAAAAAGATTTTAGTTCCCAGTTGGCTTTTGGTGTCTAGTTATTTTAATGTGCTCTAAATGTCATTCAACTGGCCGCCGGGAAAATATAAAGTATATGTGTTTATTTAGTGCAACTAAAAAAATGCCTTTTATGCATACCCAATGTTCTTGCAAATCTGGTTTGCAGAATTATCCATGACCTAATTCTGTCTGAAATCAATTAGATGTGGTGAAACCGTCTCAGCCACTCAGCGTCAGCGGCAAGGTTTCTTATTTAAATGTCTTTGACAAACAAGACAAGAAACTTCAAAGCAGGTAATACTGGAAATGCACAGCAGGTCTATCAGTGCCTGAAGGAGTAAGATGGACTGCTTCTTCTCACCCTTCTCTGGATAGCATCCTCGATTTGAGGGTCACCAATCTACGGTTTTATGCTGTGGGTTTACTCGGGGGCAGGGCAGAGATGCAGGCTCTGTGGTCTACCACATCCGGAATGGGGATCAAACCCATGCTGTTGGCACTAATCTGATGTGGTGTAGGTCCATCCGCGGTGTTGTTACGGATGGAGTTCCAGGATTTTGACGCAGCAACAGTGAAGGAACAGCGATGTAGTTCCAAGTCAGGATGGTGTGTGGCTTGGAGGGGAACTTGCTGATGTTGGTGTCCCCATGAATCTGCTGCCCTTGTCCTTCAAGGTGGTGGGGGTCATGGGTTTAGAAAGTGCTGTCTAAGGAGTCTTGGTGAGTTGCTGCAGTGCATCATGTAGATGGTATAAACTGCTGTCACTGTGCATCGGAAGTGGAGGGAGTGAGTAGTTAAGATGGCAGATGGGCTGCCGATCAAGTGGGCTGCATTGACCTGGATAGTGTCAAGCTACAAGGCCATGGCCGGGGAAGCGGGCAGGCGGTTGGTGGGGGGGGGGGGGGTGGGGGCGGGGGTGGGGTGGGAGTGTTGGTGCTGTGGAGGTCAAAGTCAGGGGAGAGGTCAGAGATCTTGGGAGTCGGAGCAGCGATGATTAAGGTGGGCACTAACTTTTTTTTTCCCCATCTCATGATGCTTCACGTTGGTTTTCTCAGAGGTACCAGCCTCTGGTTTTGGCTGCCTCAACACAAGCCAAAGTTGCAAGTGAGACCAAAAGCGATTGGTTGCACCTTATTTGCATATGTTAATAGCCTGATACCTGCTAACTGACGGGGAGAGAACAAGAGAACACCTCTTGTTTGGAGCTTACCAAAATCGTGTCCGGTGTGGCCTGCAAAAGGATTGTGCATGCGCGGTGCAGAAGCCATTTTGGGTACAGTATGGCAGCCATTGTGCTGAAAACACAAGCGCTAGACAACTAAATTTCTAGCCTGAAATAAAGGATCAGTTTTATAACTTTATTAAACTGTGACAAGATGAATTAACCATTATTGCCCCTTAACACACACATGTTTATCCAACTAATAGTTTATTCAAATTCATTAACTGCTGCTGCAGACAATTAAAACTTTAAAGTGAATTCTTAAACAAAATTCTTTTGATTATGCAACAAGTTCCTCTTTTATGAAACTTCAATTGAGCTGAGTGCAAAGAAAAAATATCTGAACTCCCAATTAATTCGGTCATTATATTCGGAGTAGAATCCCGCGAGCAAAGTTCTCCTGTTCCAGTTAAAAGCAGGATTCACACAGCTGACTGTTAGGAGGCTGCATCTGAATAGAAAATATTTGTCTACCATTGTCCAGATTTTGTGTTTAGAATAGCTGAGAAACTATCAGCGCCCATTGCTGTTAAGGAGTAACTTGGACAGCAACTTCCAGTGTTCTCTTGTGCACAGTTAAATGCAGAAATCAGAAAATTTGTCCAAAAACTTTGTTCCACCGGTACCTCCCTGTGGCACTCAGCATTAGAGTGAAGGTGTGAAATTGTTATACTTATCCCACTGCACACCATTAAACACGCTGGAAAAAGTTAGGGCCTGCATCCCCTGGAATACAGAATGTTAAGATGTGATATGATTGTGATTTTAAGGATTTTGAAAGAATTTGCTAGGATAGACAGAAATAAACATTTTCCGCTGATGGGTGAGTCTAAACAAGGGGACTTATAACCTTAGAACCAGAGCCAAGCCATTCAGGTCAGAAGGATAGAAAAGGATGGAACTCTGTCCCACAAAAAGCACTAATGCTAACAATTAATCGTTTCAAGTCTGAGGTCAATAGAATTCTCGTAGTCACAGGCATTAAGGCTTCTGGAAATGCGCTGCCTGAGAGTGTGGTGGAGGCCGGTCCAATCGAGGCATTCAAGAGGAAATTGATCTATTCTCTGAAAGGGTAGGATGTGCAGGGTTACAGGGAGAGGACAGGGGAGTGACACAAGGTGAGCTGCTCCTTTGGAGAGCCAGCACCAACACAATGGAATCAGTGTCTTCTTTCTGTGCACTAACCATTCTGTGTTTCTGGGATATGGAGGTGGCAAAACAGGTTTGATGGGCTAAATAGCCTACTTCTGTTCACAACTGACAGCAACTAATTAGCTCACAGAAAACCACCTTACATACCCCACAATACCTACACCAAAAGCTTGCAAGATCCCCACTTGAGAGCAAACAGGAAGTTATCCCTTTATGTTAGTTGAGAGGGAACAGGCTGGGAGATACACCGTGAAGGTTGATGGCTCTCCTCTGTTCTGAAGAAAACAAATACAATTTTCTTAACTCTTACTCCATGATTGTCAACATCCCTCAGTTGGTATCACTTTTATTTCCAGATGTTGTGGTTTGAAAGTAGAGGGACAGGGGAGATGTGAGTGGAGGGATATGGGGGTCAGGGAGATGTGAGTAGAGGGATACATGGGGTCAAGGGATCTGAGAATAATGGGTACGGGATCACGGGGGATGTGAGTAGAGAGATATATGGGGTCAGGGAGAAATGGGTAGAGGGATGTATGGGGTCAGGAAAAAATGAGTGGAGCGATATATGCGGTCAGGGAGAAGGGGGTCAGGGGATGTATGAGGCCAGGGAGAAGTGGGTCAGGGGATGTTTGTGGCCAGGGAGAATTGGGTCAGGGGATGTATGGGGTCACAGAAAAGTGGGTGTGTAAGCCTGAGGCCTGCAGGCCTGCAACCATTAATTTTTGCATTATTCAATATTCAGTAAAATTGTTGTTTTAACACATTTCTTGTCATAGTCACTCATTCCTATTACATCCAGAGTACGGCTCCAACCCTAAGTGAGACTCTGAAAGGGGCTCTCACACGCACTCCGTCCCCCCGACAAGTGGAGGGATGTGTGGGGTCAGGGAGAAATAGATAATTCGAATAAAAGGATGTAGGTCAGGAATATCTCAAACATTCACTAACTGGGCCAAATGGCCTGTCCTTGTACTTTGGACTTGATGCAATCCTGTGTAGAGTCCTTCCTTGGATAGATGACCAGAAAAAAACTAGATTCTCCAGGTTTCCCTGCCTGCAACAAATACTGAGAGTCATGGTCTCCTATTCTGCTGATTATCTCCACCTCTAAAAGTGGGAGGAGGGAATGTTTTCACCTTTGTTTGTTAGCCTGGTTCTCTGTAAACAATATATCTCAAAAGTTAATGGACGGATTTCAATGAAACTTGGTGCACAGATAGGTTCGAGCCCAAAGACAAAGTGGTTAGTTTTTAATGAACATGCAGATCCAGATTTGGATCTTGGAACTTTTTAAAGGATCATTTTTAAAGGACATTGAGAGGTAGGATGAATTGACTTTTTTTTTAAGAATGAGGTGGGATGTTTTATTTTGAACGTTTTTGGTTGTTTTAGAATGTTGTGGATTATCTCAGCTTCTGTGGTGAAATTTATCACAGCTGTCAAAATGTGAGCAGAGTTTTCAGAGCAGATTGCTGGATGTGGATTTGCCTGAAGCCTCCCCAGTGAGACGGAAGGTCTCAGTAAAAAGATTTCTTTCTTCAGCTTTGTAGTTACAGAGAATCAGTCAGGCAGGGAAAAGCCTTAAGGAAAAGTTGATTAATTGAGTTAACATAGTGTGGCGCGCTACTGATTGAGGTCAATGAACTTCTTGTGGCACTGCTGCCAGTTGCTCAGAGCCAGACTCTGGAAATTGACCTGCCCGGCCATTTGCTCCCATTCCTTTCTCTGGATGTGTTCAGAGCCTTCTGGCTCCCTATGGAAACTTGGCCATGCCTTCCATTCCACCTCCAACACTAATGCCTCCAGCACAAAAACCTGTAACCTTTCTAGCCTGTTGATGCATTTGCTGTCCTCTCCTTGCCAGTTAAGTAAACCAGAGACAGCTGCATCAACCCCTAGCGAATGAATGCAGCATGCCTTGAAGGAATGCAAGGTGGCTGAAACATGTGCTAGCCATGTACACGACTGTCGAACATGCAGCCAGCCAGCGGCACAGGGTCAGGCACGGTAACATTGTTTATCTAGCATCGCCTTAAATGCATAAATGCTTTTTTCCTCGATTGCTCCATGTGGTAGCAAGTTCCATATTCTAACCAATCTCTGGGTGAAGAAGTTTCTCCTGACTTGTACTTAACAAAGCTTCCTCTGGTGTGGATGCAGTTTATCTGCAGTCTTATACACGATTGAGCAGTAAGTCAAAGCTTCAATGTAATTGACCTGCCTCTCAAAGATTGCTTCTTATTGGTGATGCATGGTTGTAGCTGACAAGGCCTTGCTGCTTGTTCCATCTTTGTATTTGATGAGACTTGGAATATTACTGATCCAAAGCTCCTTTCTTAATATGTGTAACTAGAATTGATAGGGCGTGTTATTCACTGTGTGCTTCTAAGTGACAGCACTTGTTACTGTGTACATTTCAAACTGACAGGGCCTATTACTTTGTACATGTAAATGACAGGAGCATGTTACTTCCTATACTCCAGTGGAAACAGCTTATAATGAACATTGGTGTAACAAAACTCCACTTTACAGCTCAGTGACTCTTGCAGCACACCTCATATAATGAGGTGACTACCCACTTACAATGAAAGCCTGCACACTGATCCATTTGTGCATAGCCCAGCGGAAGCTGTGGATCAGCTCTCCCAATCTGACATCAATCAGTTTTTGAAGAATGGCACTTTCTAGGACTGTGCCAGCATTTGCAGAATGGTTACCAAGAATCTGTCAATGTTGACAGGAGGTTCCGGGGAATATGTCAACATTTCCCAGCGGGGCCACCAGCTGTGTGCCAATATTTACTGCTGGTGCTTGGGAGTTGGCCAAAGTTTCCAGGGGTTTCCCCTAATGTGCAAATCTCTGGAGTCAGTTGGAATGGTGAAGCATGTGGGTTAAGCTGTGTTGCCAATCTTTCAGCCCCTGTGGGAAAAGATGGAAGTTGTTGAGCATAGACTAGGGAAAGTTAGCAGAATGAAAATAGAGTTTGAATGTGTTCTGATGCCAGTGCTGACACCCGTCATTTGCTGTGGGTTCAAGTCCCACCAAGGACTTAACCACAGGATCCAGGCCGATGCCCTACCACCAGAGGTATTTTGGATGAGATGATAAAACAAGGCCCCCGCTTTCCATCTTTGGTGGACATAAAAGATTCCAAACTGTTTCAAAAAGAGCAGGGGAGTTCTCCCCAGTGTCTTGGCCAATATTTATCCCTCAATCAACATCACTAAAACAAATTACCGAGTCATTATCACGCTTTGTGGGATCTTGCTGTGCACAAACTGGCTTCTACGCCAGGAAAGTACATTATTGCCTGAAAAACACTCAAGGATGCACTGAAGATGTGACAGTTGCTACATAAATGGAAGTTCTTTCTTTCGTAACTTTTCAAACTGAGTTCTCCATATGTGGCTCATTCTTATCAGGAGATGATGGAGCAAGCGCACCAGTCTTTAATGAGATGTGCAACAGTCTTCTGGGTAACTCACCTTAACATTTCTCCTTTCTATCTGTGAAGAGTGCATCTGTCTTGGGATCAGGTCCTGCCACTCTGCTCAAACCAAGATCGGGAACTGACCACATGTTGGAACAATCGCGCCACACAAGTGCATAGCAATGACCATCTCCAACAAGAGAGAGTCTAACCATCTTCCCTTGACATTCAATGGAATTACCATCACTGAAACCGCCACTATCAATATCCTGGGAGTTGCCATTGACCAGAAATTGAACTGAATCAGCCATATAAATATTGTGACTATAAGAGCAGGTCAGAGGCTGGGAATTCTGCAGTGAATAACTCACCTCCTGACTCCCTTAAGACTGTCCAACATCTACAAATCAGGAATGTAATAGAATTCTCTCCATTTGCCTGGATGAGTGTAGCTCCAACAACACTCAAGAAGCTCAACACCATCCTGTACAAAGCAGCCCATTTGATTGGCACCTCATCCACCACCTTGAACATTCACTCCCTCCACCACCAAGGCAGCTGTGGCTCCATCTAGGGGAGGTAGTGGCAGAGTGTTGTTTGTCATTGCACTAGTAATCCAGAGACCCAGGAAAAGCTCTGGGGATTCCAGGTTCAAAACCCATCACAGCAGATGACCATGAAACCATATTGATGGTCATTAAAAACTCATTTGGTTCACTCATGCCCTTTAGGGAAGGAAATCTGCTGTGCTGTCCTTTCCTGGTCTGGCCTACATGTGACTCCAGATCCACAGTAATATGGTTGACCCTTAACTACCCTCTGAAATGGCATAGCAAGCCACTCAGTTGTACCAACCAGCTAAAAACAAGTCTCTCTGGCATCAAGGTAGGCATTGCAAAAGACAACAGGAAACTCAGCCCTGTTGAGCCTGTAAAGTCTTCCTCACTAACATCTGGGGGCTTGTGCCAAAATTGGGAGAGCTGTCTCACATAGTCATCCTCATGGAATCATAACTTACAGACAAGGTCCCAGACGCCAACATCACCAACCCTGGGTATGTCCTGTCACACTGGCAGGACAGGCCCAGGAGGGGTGACGGGACAGTGGTATACATCAGAAGAGAGTTGCTCTGGGAGTACTCAACATCAATTCTGGACCCCATGAAGTCTCATGGCATCAGGTCAAACATGGACGAGGAAACCTCCTGATTACCACCCACCCCCACCCCCCCCCCCAACTCAGCTGATGAACTGGTTATCCTCCATGTTGAACATCGAAGGAAGCACCGAGGGTGGCAAGGGCACAGAAAGTATTCTGGGTGGGGTCCTCAATGCCCATCACCAAGGGTGGCTCGGGTAGTATCACTACTGGCCACGTCCTAAAGGACATAGCTGCTAGACTGGGTCTGCAGCAGGTGGTGAGGGGACCAACAAGACAGAAAAACATACTTGACCTCATCCTCACCAATCTGCCTGCCACAGATGCATCTGTCCTTGAAAGTAATGGCGGGAGTGACAACTGCACAGTACTTGTGGAGACAAAGTCACATCTTTACGTTGAGCCCTCCATTGTGTTGTGTGGCACTACCACTGTGCTAAATGGGATAGATTGTGAACAGATCTAGCTACTCAAGGCTGGGCATCCATGAGGCGCGGTGGGCCATCAGCAGCAGCAGAATTGCATTCGAACACAACCTGTAACCTCATGGCCCAGCATATCTCCCACTCTACCATTACCACCAAGCCAGGGGATCAACCCCGGTTCAATGAAGAGTGCAGGAGGGCATGTCAGGAGCAGCACCTGGCATAATTACAAATGAGTGGTCAACTTGGTGAAGCTATAACACAGGACTGCTTGTGTGCCAAGCAGCATAAGCAGCAAGTGATAGACAGAGCTAAGTGATTCCACAACCAACAGATCAGATCTATGCTCTGCTGTCCTGCCACATCCAGTTGTGAATGGTTGTAGACAATTAAACAACTCACTGGAGGAGGAGGCTTCATAAATATCCCCATCCTCAATGATGGGGGAGCCCAGCACATCAGTGCAAAAGATAAGGCTGAAGCATTTGCTACAACCTTCAGCCAGAAGTGTCAAGTGGATGATCCATTTCAGCCTCTTCCAGAGGTTCCCAGCATCACAGATGCCAGTCTTCAGGCAATTCGATTCACTCCGTGTGATATCAAGATACGGCTGAAGGCATTGGATACTGCAAAGGCTATGGGCCCTGGCAATAGTTCTGAAGATTTTTGCTCCAGAACTTGCCATGCCCCTAGCCAGTACAGCTCCAGTACAGCTACAACACTGGCATCTACACAGTAATGTGGAAAATTGCCTAGGTATGTCCTGCACGTAAAAAGCAGGACAAACCCATCCCAGCCAACTACCGCCCCATCAATCTACTCACCATCAGTAAAGTGATGGAAAGGGTTATCAATAGTGCTATAAAGTGGCACTTGCTTAGCAATAATCAGCTCAGTGATGCTCAGCTTGGTTTCCGGCAGGGTCAATCAGCTCCTGACCTCATTACAGTTTCAAAATATCTTTACAGTGCAGAATGAGGCTATTCAGCCCATCAAATGTGCACTGGCTCTCTGAATGAGCATTCCACCTAGTCCCACTCCCCTGCCTTACCCCATAGCCTTGCACATTCTCCCTTTTCTGGTAGCAATCCAATTGCTTCACCAATGACCTTCCTTCCATCATAAGGTCAGAAATGGGGATGTTCCCTGATAATTGCACAATGTTCAGCATCATTTGCAACTCCTCAGATACTGAAGCAGTCCATGTGCAAATGCAGCAAGACATGGACAATATCCAGGCTTGGGCTGACAAGTGGCAAGTAAAATTCATGCCACACAAGTGTCATGCAATGACCATCTCCAACAAGAAAGAATCTAACTATCACTCCTTGACATTCAATGACATTGCCATTGCTGAATCCCCCACTCTCAACACCCTAAGGGTAACCATTGACCAGAAACTGAACTGGACTAGCCATATAAATACTGTGGTTACAAGAGCAGGTCAGAGGCTAGGAATCCTGCAGCGAGTAGCTCACCTCCTGACTCACCAAATCCTGTCCACCATCTACAAGGCACAGTTCAGGAGTGTGATGGAATACTCTCCACTTGCCTGGATGACTGCAGTTCCAAAAACACCCAGGAAGCTGGACACCATCCATGACAAAGCAGCCTGCATAAGTGACACCTCTCCACAAACATTCACTCCCTCCACCACTGATGCACAGTGACAGCAGTGTGTACCATCTACAAGATGCACTTTAGAAACTCACCAAAGCTCCTTAGACAGCACCTTCCAAACCCACAACTGCTACCATCTCAAAGGGCAATGGCAGCAGACACATGGGAACACCTGCACCTGAAAGTTCCCCTCTAAGACACTCAGCATCCTGACGAGGAAGTATATTGCCATTCCTTCACTGTCACCCTGAGTCAGAACCCTGGAAATCCCTCGCTAATAGCGCTGCTAGTGTCCCTGCACTACATGGACTGTAGCAGTTCAAGAAGGCAGCTCACCACCACATTCTCAAGGGCAACTCGGGATAGGAAATAAATGCTGGCCTAGCCACCAATGCCCACGTCCCATGAATGAATGAAAAAAAATCTACCAGATGTAGTGCAGCAACTCACAAAGTCTTCTTCGACAGCATCTGCCTTTGACAACCTTGCTGTCTAAGGAGCTATGGTACACACTGCTGCCACTTCCAAACCCGTGGCCTCTACCACCTAGAAGGACAAGGGCAGCAGATGCATGGGAACACCGTCTGCTGCATATTCCTCCAAGCCACATTCCATCCTGACTTGAAACTAGATTGCCATTCCTTCATTGTCGCTGGGTCAAAATCATGGAGGTACCTTCCTGAGAACACTGTACCTACACCACAGGGATTCAGGGGCTAAAAAAAAGTGGCCCACCACCTTCTCAAGGGCAATTAGGGATGGACAATAAACACTGAAATTGCCAGCAACACCCTCATCCTGCGAAAGAGTGAAAAAGGCATAGGGTAAGGGGCTCCACAAAATAGAAATGCTGAATGACCTTACCATGAAATTCGCGAATCTTTACATGGAGAGAGCCTTCTGAACTCTGACACCCTTCGGATTGAGCTATGCACCATTGATGAAAGTGTTGTGCCATACTTCGAGGAGTCAAGGTGTTAAAACCATGTGGGCTCAGAGACTCAGCTAGGAAAGGGTTCATTTAATCATCGTTCCTGCTCTCCAGTGGGAAGTGCACATGGATATCTAAAAATAAAGACTTGGATTTACAAAGACCTTTAATGACCTCAATATTTCAGCGTTTTACACCTGATGAAGCACTTTGAAGTCAGTTTATTTGTGCTCAGCAAACTCCCACAAGCAGTAATGATATAATGACCAGATAATCTTATTTTTAGAGATCTTGGCTGAGGGACAAATATTGGCCAGGGCATCAGGGAAAATTCATCCACTCTCTCTTTTTTTTAAATAATGGCCTGAGATGTTCTACATCCACCTCATTTTAAAATCTCATCCCAAAATGCACTAACCCTAACAGTGCAGCACTCCTTCAGTACTACACTGGAGTGGCAACCTCCATTTTGTGCTCATGACCCTGGTGTGGGTCTTTGAGCCCATGACAGAATTACGGAATCACAGAATTTTAATGGCGCAGAAGGAGGCCATTCAGCCCACCGTGTTTGCACTGGCTCTCCAAATGAGCATTATGACCTAGTGCCATTGCCCTGCCTTTTCCCCGTACCCTTGCACATTGTTTCTATTCGAATAATCATCTAATGCCCTCTTGAATGCCTCAGTTAAACTACATCCACCACATTTCCAGGCAGTGCATTCCAGACCCGAACAACTCATTGTGCCAAAAAGATTTTTGCTTCTTTTGCAAATCACTTTAAACCTGTGCCCTCTCGTTCTTGATCCTTTTATGAGCAGGAACAGCTTCTCCCTATGTACTCTGTCTAACCCTCTCATGATTTTTATCATCTCTTTCAAATCTCCTCTTAGCCTTCTCTCCAAGGAGAACAGTCCCAACCTCTCCAATCTTTCCTTATAGTTGAAGTTTCTCATCCCTGGAACCGTTCTTGTAAATCTCTTCTGCATTCTCTCCAATGAGTTCACATTCTTCATATAATGTGGTGCCCAGGGCTGTACACAAAATTCCAGCTGAGGTCTAATGAGTGTCTTATATAAATTCAGCATAACCTCCCTGCTCTTGTACTCTATGCCCCTTTTAATAAAGCACAGGATACTATATGCTTTATTAACTGCTCTCTCCACCTGTCTTGCCACCTTCAATGATCTATGCACAAATACACTGAAGTCTTTCTGCTCCTGCACCCCCTTCAAAATTTCACCCCTTATTTTATATTGTCTGTCCATGTTCTTCCTACTAAAATGCATCACCTCACACTTCTCTGCATTGAACTTCATCTGCCACCTATCTGCCCACTCCACCAACTTGCCTATGTCCTCTTGATGTTCCACACCACCCTCCTCACAGTTCACAATACTCCCAAGCTTCATATCATCCACAAGCATTGAAATTGCTCCCTGCACAGCAAGATCTAGATCATTAATATATATTAGGAAAAGCAAGCATTCCAATACCGACCCCTGGAGAACTCCACTACAAACCTCCTCCAGCCTGAAAAATGTCCATTGACCATTACTCTCTGCTTCCTATTTTTCAGCCTATTTTGTATCCACATTGCTACTGTCCCTTTTATTCCATGAGCAATAACTTTACTCACAAGTCCACTGTATCAAGTGCCTTTTGAAAGCCCATGTACACCGCATCAACAGCCTTAACCTCATCAACCTTTTCTGTTACCTCTTCAAAAAGCTCCAGCAAGTTAGTTAAACATGATTTCCCCTTTAGAAACCAATGCTGGCTCTTCTTTATCAACTGATATTCTTCCATGTGAATACTAATTCTATCCTGAATAATTGTTTCTAGAATCTTGCCCATCACTGAAGTTAAACTGACTGGTCTGTGATTGCTGGGCTTATCCATATAACCTTTTTTGAACAAGGGCGGAATGTTTGCAATTCTCCAGTCCTCTGACACCAGCCCAAAGTCTAGGAAAGACTGAAAGATTATGGCCAGTGCCCCTGCAATTTCTATTCTCACTTCCTTCAATATCCTTGGATGCATCTCATCCGGTCCTAGTGCCTTATCAATTTTAAGTACTGACAGTCTATTCAATTCCTTCTCCTTGGCAATTTTGAACCCTTCTAGTGACAGAGTTTCCTTGTCTGTCACCATGGCCCGGGTAGCATCTACCTCCTTGGTAAAGACAGATGCAAAGTATTCATTTAATACCTCAGACATGACCCCTTCATCCATGTGTAAATTCCCTCTTAGGTTCCTAATTGATCCTACTCCCCCCTTTACCACCCTTTTACTATTTATATGTGTATGAAAGACTTTGGGATTCCCCATTATGTTGGCTGCCAGTCTTTTCTCATAATCCCTCTTTGTTTCTCTAATATACTTTTTCACCTCTCCTCTGAACCTTCTGTCTTCCTCATGACTCTCAATCGTATTTTTTACCTGACACCTGTCATAAGCACACTTTTTCTTTTTTATCTTAATTTCTATCTCCTCTTTCATCCATGGAGCTCTGGATTTGTTTGCCCTACCTTTCCTTTTCAATGGAATGTACTTTCACTATGCCCAAAACAATTATTTTTTGAAGGTAGCCCATTGTTCAGCTACACTTTTTCCTGCCAATCTTTCCTTACAGTCTATCTGGCCCAGTTCCGTTCTTTCCCCATCGAAGTTGGCTCTTGTCCAGATAATTATTCTTACTCTGGATTGCCTATCATCCATTTCTATCACCATCCTAAAACATACAATACAATGATCACTGTCCCCCCTGACATCTGATCTACTTGGCCCGCTTCATTTCCAAGAACCAGGTCCAACAGTGCGTCTTTTCTTGTTGAGTTGGACACATACTGCTGTAGAAAATTCTCCTGAATACAATCTAGGAACTTTTGCCCCTCTCCGCCCTTTACACCACCACCATCCCAGTCTACATTCGGGTAATTAAAGTCCCCCATTATAATTACTGTATAATACTTGCAGCTGTCTGCAATTTCCCTGCAGATTTGTTCTTCTCCGTCCTTCTCACTATTTGGCAGTCTATAGACTACACCGAGCAATGCAATTGTTCCTTTTTGATCCTTAGCTCTGGCCAAATTGATTCTGCCCTTGAACCCTCTGGGACATCCTCTTTCTCCAGCACTGCAATGCTCTCCTTAACCAATACCACCACCCCTCCTCCTTTCCTGCCTTTCCTATCTCTTCTGAACACCTTGTACCCAGGAATATTTAATATCCAGTTCTGCCCTTCCTTGAGCCAGGTCCATGTTATCACCACAACATCATATTTCCACAAGGCAATCTGTGTCTGTAACTCCCCAATCTAGCCTTTGAAAACCTGATTAAGCCGGTTATCTAATAAACTAGGTGCAGCTGCCAGCAGGGGCTGTATGAGCTTTGTTTTAAGGCTGGACGAAAAATTATCTTCTTCCAATCCTAACAGCAGCTTTTAGTTAATTGTTAAATTAAAACAAGACTCGGCTTTAGATAGAATTTAACCCTTAATTTAACCCTTAAACTCCCTCAGTCACCAAAGTTCAACTGAAACACTTGACTGAAGCCAAAAACAGCACTCCAGTGCAGACAAATGAGGATGCTCCACCATGCGCCGAGGCTGAGAGGAGAATGGATGGGGCTGTGAATGGGCTCTGCCTCAATGGTCCTCACAGCCAAGCAGCCTGTCAGTAATCAGTGGTCCAAGTTAACAAACAACTTGGATGAGATGCCGGGGAGAGCTGCCAGCAGCTGTCGATCCAGGTTTTCCATCAAGAAATAGATGCCTTTAGAAGCGATGGGGAGAAAAATGGATCAGCAATAAGGATGACTTTTAGATTAAATCAGACCTTTGTTAAAATTCTTTCATGGTATGTGGATGTCACTGGCAAGGCCAGCGTTTGTTACCCATCCCTAATTGCCCTTGAACTGAGTGGCTTGCTAGCTCTTTCAGAGGGCAGTTAAGAGTCAACCACATTGCTGTGGGTCTGGAGTCACATGTAGGCCAGACCAGGTAATGAAGGCAAATTTCCTTCCCTAAAGGACATTAGTGAACCAGATGGATCTTTACAAAAGTTGATGATAATTTCATGATCACCATTACTGAAACAACTTTCAATTCCATTTATTAATTGAACTTAAGTTCCATCAGCTACTGTGGTGGGATTTGAACCCAGGCTCCCAAAGCCTTAGTCTAGACCTCTGGATTACTAGCTCAACAGCATTACCACTACACCACCATAATAACATCTGGGCATGTGTTGTTTACTGGACTCCTAAGTACGGAGTATCATTTTTATTAAACATGTTTTCTCAAGTTCTAAGATTTGATGAATAAGTTCCATACTCGCCCATTCTGCCTGCTGCAATTTTCTTCTCCAATTGGTGATTGGGATTATTGATTGGTCTGGATAATCTATGAACTGGGAGTACAAATTTGAAAACATCCAGTGCTTCTGAAGTAGGTTTGGTGTTTTAATTCATGCTTTGAGCAGCTGGCTGAATCACTGGAAAAAAAAGGATTCTGGAAGCGGATCCATTTTTAAAAAAACACAGCAAAAACTTGTATTTATATAGCACCTTTAATCCCATAAAATGGCCCAAGGTGTCACTCAGGAAGGTTCTCAAACAAAGGCCCAGATTTCTGCTCCGAGGCCCAGTGCACAGAGACAGGAGAATACCCGGCTCTACGAACCTGACCTTTGAAAATGGCTGCCTGCAGTTCGGATTTTCATTCCAGCCAGAGCAGGGGTGGGGTCTTTCCGGCACTTTGTTGAAATCGATTTTTAAAAAATTGAAACAAAAAATATCCCTCCAGTCCTCACCAACCCCTCATCCCCCATACACCACCCCATGCCCCATTCATTCCAAACTATGCCACCTCATGCCCCCACCCACCCCCCCCACCCATGGCCCCTCATACTCCCTATGCCAACCCATGCATCTCTACCCACTCCCATGGCCCCGCATACTCTCTATGCCTCCCACATCCCCATGGCACTTTATGCCAACTTAGTACCAACTCATGCCAACCCATGTCCCCACACCACCCTTTATCCTTATTCATTCCATATCAACGCACCTAGACAGTTCTTTGACAAATTTGACAGCTCGGTGACATATTTGACAGCTTTGACAGTTCTTTGACAGTTTTTATAGTTCCATGCAACCATGTTTACTTTTAAAAATCCCAAAGAGTGCTTTACCTCTCCCAAAGGTCCCAGGACAATATCCAAAAGGGTACCTTACCTCAGCAAAGGGGTACCCTGACTGTCCAAAACAAACCCACCAAGTTCATACCAGCTCTTACCTGGTCTAATCTGTGTACTCCAGGTTTCACACTCCTGGCCTACCAAAATCCCACTTCAATGGAAGAAACTAGTGATTTAATCAGCAGCTACCTCCGTAAACCACATATGCATGAAAATAGGAAGCGCCATGTAGGAGGGACCTAGGATTTTTGGACTTAACCACCATTTTTGCCATGACAGAGAAGCTCTCTGTCATTGTGAGAATCTTGACCAAAGTTTGACACTGAATCACATAAGAATAAAAGCTCGGTTGATGTAATGGATGTAAGGAGCGGCTTAAAGGTGGAGAGAATGGACGAGAGGTTTAGGGAGGGAATTCCAGAGCTTAGATCCTGGGAAGCTGAAGGCACGGACACCAATGCTGGAGCAATGGAAATTGGGGAAGCTCAAGAGGGAAGAACTGGATATGCAGAGAGATTTCAGGTGGTTATAGGTCTGGAAGAGGTTACAGAAACAGGAGTGAGACCTTGCAGGAATTTGAAAACAAGGATGATATACAGAGTAATTTATTTGTGTTTTTTCTCTCTCACTCTCTCTAGTTCTCTCCCATTTGAATTATTGCCCTTGGCAATCATCCATTCTCTCTCTTCACTCTTAAATCCTCCTGTGTGAGGCCCTGTTTACAAGATGGACAGCAAGCAACCTACAGTGACTTTAACCTGCACTACCTTGCTGACTCCAGTGAGACACATAGGGCTGAATTTTGCCGTCGGTGAGGAGGGGGTGGGGCCCACTTGCCGGCACGTAAAATGCCGTGGGTTGATGTCAGGGGGAACCCCAGATGTCACTGTGCCCCATTTAAGGCAGGGCGCAGCTAAATCAGCCAAGGGCCCGCTGACCTATCAATGGCCAATTGAGGCCATTGACAGGATCAATTAACCAATTAAAGGACCTGCCCGTCCAACCTTAAGGCTGGCAGGTCAGCCAGGAGCCCCGGCGGGAACTAGATAAAACATGAAACCTCGTCCACCGGCAGGATGGGGTTTCATGTAGGAATTTTAAAAGTTTAATAAAGTTTTAGTGTAAATTATGAACATGTCCCATCTCTAACCCTAGAACTGTCAATGTTATGATTACCATCAAAAGTGAATTGCTTGTTCGGTTCATGAATAAACTTTTATATAACTTAGAAAGTATATTGTCTCATATAGTCTTTGGTATCCAAACTCAAAAACCCATCTCTATATTCTCTTCAGTGGAGAGGTACATTGTTGACGAGAGATGCCTGGACTCTTATGATATCTGGGTTGTTATAATGTAGCTCAAACTTGTTAAAAAGTCTATCCGGAGCAAGGTAATATTTTCTGGTGGTTCCTTTCCATCAGGAAGAGTTGGATCAGTTCTTCAGACCCATTTAAGGCCAAAATCTTCCCGTCAGCGAGCAGGGGGCGGGGCCTGCTTACCGACGCATAAAATGACGCGCGGTGATGTCGGGTGTGCATCCCGACCTCACCCCACGTCATTCAGTTCTTGAGTTCGGCGGACGCGCACCAGAGTCAGCTACGTGCCCACCAAACTGTCAAAGGCCTACTAGGGCCATTGAAATAGTAATTAAACTAAATAACTGAGCTGCCCGTCCAATCTTAAGTTAAGCTGGTCAGGCGAAGAGCACAGGCGGCCTTCGCATTTATCATGAAATCTCATTCACGGGTGGGATGAGGTTTCATGAAGGTTTTTAAAGTTTCATAAAAAATTTTAATAAAACTCATTGATATGTCCCAGCTCATGTGACACTGTCACACGAGGGGACATGTCTTAAAAAAAAATTATTTTCCCCTTTATTAAAATTTTCAAAAATCAAAATAATCTCCCTGAGGCAGCTCTGTGCCTCAGGGAGGTTCCTGCGCTCTTTCCTGTGCCTGTGCCTGCGCCAAAGAGCTCAGGCCCCGACTCAGCCTACTCCCCCCACCTTAATTGGCTCGCCTGTGTAAAATGGCGGCACGCAGCCGATCGTGGGCAGCAATTGGCTATCCACCCACCCACACCTGCCCCCCCATCCAACTAACCCCCCAACCCCCCCACGCCTGCCCCCTCATCCAACACCCCCCACCGCCCCCCCGACAGGGAGAAAATTCTCCCCTAAGTGTCTTTGAGGCCTGTCTTTCTCAACCTTAAGTAAAAGCGATCATCCGAGGAGTGCGGCTCATCTAGAGTAGTCCCAAAAAGAGGCTAGAATTACAACTCCTATAACTTTATGAACGTCCTCAGAGGTGTGGAAGAGGCTTTTTGTTTTGTGTTTTCCAGGGCGGTTGCTTAGCTGGTGAGGTGGTGGTGTGGATATGACCATCAGCCATGGCTCAATGGCCGCACTCTCTGCTCTAAATGGGAAAGCTGAGCTTTCAATTCCTACTCCGAAGACTTAAGTACAAAAATGTAGGCGGAGACTTCCAGACCAGTGCTAAGGGAGTGCTGCACTGTCAGAACTGTCATCTATTGGATATGATGTTAAACATCTTAAGCACCTTTGCAGGTGGCTGTAAAAGATCCCATGGCAGTACTTTGAAAAGCATCAGTTAAATAGATTATCTGGTCGTTATCACAGTACTGTTTGTGGGAGCTTGCTGTGCACAAACTGCTGCGTTTCCTACATTCCCACAGGTGACTGCATTTCAAAAGCACTTCATTGGCTGTAAAGCGCTTTGAGACATTGTGAGGTTGTGAAAGGTGCTTTATAAATGCAAGCCTTTCTTTTCCCTATGAACATTTAGGACCAGTTCTCACGGCCCTGTTTGAAATTCATGTGAGACATTCTTATTTCAGGTTTTACCAGGCCAAGGGCCATAGCAGCAAACAGCCCATAATTCAGGACTAATTATCAATCTAACTTAAGGATGGCTGCAGGAATTTTATATCCCAAAAACAGCTGAGAGAGACTATTTCTTCAGGGGATGAAATGGAGTGTATAGGCTCCATGAGAGGATAGATTATGCGCAGCAAACAGAATCAACGAGTTCTGATGCTGCAATAGGAGTTTTCTGATTTTTCAAGCCCTGTAAATTTTTTTTAGTGGTACAGCTACAGGGAAATATTTTGACCAAGTTATCATAACCTGCCTCACCCACCATGGGATCGGACGCTTTATGAAATCGGCAGGAATCACTTAATTTTGCCTTTATATTGATTGATACCTTTTACAGATAAAATAGACTGGTTGGGAATTGTATTGGGGTTCACATGAATAAGCACTGAAAAAGAAAGATTTGCACAAATAGAGATGTTCTTGGAACCATGGATATGCTGTCCAAGAAAAGCAGCTTATCAAGGATGAATGATGCAAGTATTGGACATCCCATAGCCTGCTCTAGGCCTCCAGAATCCTTGGGTCATCACAAACCATCTACTTTCTCTGTTTTATATATGAAGATCTGGTTGGGACAATTTTAGATTACTCAGTTTGGTTCTGAACACCTCACACTGAGTATGTTAGGCCTTAAAGGGGGTGCGTGCAGACTGGCCAGGATGATACAGCAGCTAGACTGGATGAATTGTGGTGATAAGTAGCTTGAGTAGCCTTTATTTTATTCATTCATTGAATATGGGCTTCGCTGGCTAGACCAGCATTTATTGCCCATCCCTAGTTGCCCTTGAGGAGGTGGTGGTAAGTGGCCTTCTTGAACCACTGCAGTCCATGTGGTACAGGTACACCCACAGTGCTGTTAGGGAGGGAGTTCCAGGATTTTGACCCAGCGACCGTGAAGGAATGGCGAGATATTTCCAAGTCAGGATGGTGAGTGACTTGGAGGGGAACTTCCAGGTGGTGGCACTCCTATGTGTCTGTTGCCCTTGCCCTTCTGGATGGTAGTGGATGTGGGTTTGGAAGATGCTGTCGAAGGAGTCTTGGTGAATTCCTGCAATGCATCTTGTAGATGGTACACACTGCTGCTACTGTGCGTCGGTTGTGGAGGGAGAGAATGTTTGTGGATGGGGTGCCAATCAAGCAGGCTGCTTTGCCCTTTGATGATGTCAAGCTTCTTGCATGTTGTTGGAGCTGCACTACTCCTGGTAAATGGGGAGCATTCCATTACACTCCTGACCTGTGCTTTGTCAATGGTGGACAGGTTTTGGGGAGTCAGGAGGTGAGTTACTCACCACAGGATAGCTAGCCTCTGACCTGCTCTTGCAGCCACAGTATTTATAGAGCCAGGCAAGTTCAATTTCTATATTCCTTTGAATATAGAAGATTAAGGTTTGATCTAACTGGGATGTTTAAGTTGATTAAAGGGCTTGATACAGTCAGCAGAAAAAATTATTTCCTCCAGTGGGGGAGTCCAGAACAAGAGGCCTAACCTTAAAATTAGTGCTAGGCCATTCTGGGGATGATATCAGGAAGCACTTCTTCACACAAAATGGAGGGGGACATCTGGAACTTTCTCCCCCTAAAATTGAGATCAGGGAGTTTTTGTATTACAGGTATTACAGATCCAAGGCAAATCATGGTGTTAGGAAGAGTTATGGTCTAAGTGAATGGTAGAGGCCTGAGGGGCTGAAATGGCCTACTCCTGTTTGTATCCAAGTGCACGCCTCTGGTCTACATGACTGAGTACCAAGCTGGATGGCACTTCATAACAAAACAAACATACATGCAAAAATAAAACACAGGCAATTGTTCAAAAATGAACAAATCATCTTCAAAACAATGGCAAAGTGTTCCCTCTAGTGGTGTGTCACAGATTAACATCAGTGTCAGTGAAGGGTAGGACCTCTAATTGGCAAGGCTTGAATGCTTCACACATAAGTACGACATTCCTAAATGGTTGCTTTTAATTGGGGCAGGTTTACACTGTTTATCAACTGGGCACATGGGAAGGTGGTATCACGTTTAACCTAGGCATCTGTATATGAACTATGGAAGTTCTATCCTTACTGCCAAGCATCAGTATTGCCAGATTAGTGAGAGCTGGTGGGACCGTCAGTCTGATCTTGGATTTGAACTGCCAGGTTACTTTCCCTGGACACTTGGTGGTCACAGGCGATTGGTAATTATTCGATCCATAGTCGTCAAAAGCCTGGTCCTTCCAGCTAGTATTGTAGATTTTGTGAATGAAATCCATTTTGCAAAAGCTACTGGTAAACTGTCGGTAAGTGTGGGCATGAAAGCGATAAAGTCTCTGGTATTCGGGTGGAAGTTTCACAGACCTGGTTTCCATTCTGGCCCCCATTCATTGCCTAAGCGCCCCCCTGCCTCTGCATTCTGTAGGAGTCCTGTACGAGAAGAATTTGGGGCAGTCTCACTCTAGAACGTCCACAGCCTCCACATGGCTATGGGCCCTAGCGCTGAGAAATGGGATTAGAATAGTTAGGTACTTGTTTGACCGGTGCAGATTCGATGGGCTTGAAGGGCCTTTTTCTGCGCTGTGGATGTGTCTACGGCTCTATGACAGGGCTAATATGGCACCAATGTATCGTTCCCCCTGGAGAGATGGTGCAAGAAAGCCTGGCGTGTTGAACTTCTTTGTCACAATGGAAGCCATGCATTCAACTGCCTCTGCTGCTTCCCTCCCTTCTCCTTGTCCACCAGGCCAAGGACTCCCTGTAGCCTTAGTCCTAATCTTTCTTTCTTGGTTTTCTCCCCTATCTCTCCTCATACTCCCTCAGAGACCAGCTTCTCAATTTATGTTAGGATCCTTGTCCAGAGCCCGGGACATGGGGGTGGGGGGGGGGGGGGGGGGGAGGGGGGGGGGTGGGGGGTGGGGGGGAGGGGGGAGGGGGGGTGGGGGGCGGGGGTGGTGCGGGAACGGTGGTGGAGGTTGGTTAGGGACTCATAACATTTTGTTTAAAGTGGATAAAGGTTGAGACTCAAGATGCCTCCTTTTGGAATAAAACCACAAGATTCCAAGGGTTTTGAACAAACAAAAACAAACTTTATTTACAATTTCAGAAAGATAAAACAAATTACAATATGTATCATACACTCTTAACATTCAGGCTAAGTATAAGGTACTTGTGAATTATCAGACGAAATGTGGGCGGACACACTATACTACAGAGTTAATGACAGACGCAACCAAAACAGATTCCATAGGTTTCTCAACAATCACCCAGACGTTAGACCCACTGTGCATTAACCTATCAGCCAAGCTCAGTGAAATGTTGTCTTTCTTACGAGGGCTTCCAATCTTCACTTTTGAAGATCTTCCCTTGGAACTCTCTCCAAAAGTCGCTCCACCTAATCCATTTTCCCCTCTCTTTGCCCTACTATTGGCACATGTGCTTTCATCTGTCTTGAATCTAAACTCTGGAATTCCTACACTAAACCTCCCTGCCTCTCCCACCTCCTTTAAAATGCTCCTTAAAACTAACCTCATCGACCAAGTATTTAGCCATCCCACTTAATACCCCCTTCCTCTGCTTGCCATCAATTTTTGTCTGATTACACTGCCGTGAAGTATCCTTTCCTGCATTAAAGTTGCTATATAAAAGCAAATGGTTGTTGGAAATGGAGAAAACTGCATTAGGCGACGTAGGTTGTCTGTTGAGCTCCAACCACCCTTATTTTGCCAAGTGAGTGCCAGGAGGCTAAATGATCGTCAAAGTCAGTGTGGATGCCCTCCTGAGCAATATCTGGTACATCTGCAGGAGCTTGCACATGACTGGACAGAATCAGAGCTGGCTGTGATGCCCCTTATTAAGAAAGAAAGACTTGCATTTATATAGCACCTTTCAAAACTTCAGGACATCCCAAAGCACTTTCCAGTCAAAGAAGTAACTACTGTAATTTAGGCAATATGGCAGCCAATTTGTGATGAGCAAAATGCCGCAAAGGGCAATGAGATAATGCGCAGATAACCTGATTTGGTGATGCTGCCTGGGGGGGATCAACATTGACCCAGGACACCAGGCAGAACTCCGTTGCTCTTCTTTGAGTAAATATATTAGGGGAAAAATTATCCTCCCATTGCCCACTTCCTGTGCAGGCGGGGGAGGGGGATTCCCTCAGCTAGGAGGCTAAGTGCTGCCTCAGGGAGATCAGCTCCGAATTGAAATTTTTTAATAGAGATGATAAAAAAAAATTTCCCTGACATGTCCCCCTCATGTGGCACTGTCACAGGAGTTGAGACATGTCCATAACTTTTATTGAAAGATTTAATAAAAATTTAAATACCCTCATTGAAACCTCATCCCACCTGCGGATGAGGCTTCGTGTTTTTTCACAAGTCTCTCTGGGTTCCCGGCCTGCCCACCAACCTTTAATGACCTTAATTAGTTTCTCAATGGCCTCAATAGGCCGTTGACAGGTCAGCAGGCACACAGCTAACTTGGCTGCGCCCCCTGCTGACCTGAAAATGGAAATGAAAGTGGGAGTTCCACCTGACATCATCCCGCGTCATTTTACACGTCGGCGAGCAGGCCCCGCCCCCATTCGCCGACCAGAAGACCCTGCCCTAGGTCTTGCGTCCCCACTTGAGAGTGCAGATGGGGAAGCGATTTATCGTCTCATCTGGAAGATGAGACCTGTGACAGTGCAGCACTCCCTCAGGGCAGTCAGCCTGGATTGTACACTCTGGAATGGGACGAGCCCATAACCTCCTGACTAGAGGCATGAGAGCTCTCCGCTGAGCCATGGTTGACACTGGCTGATTGTCTATGATTCTGTCGAGGCTCAGACCTCAGAGCTTTATTCTGAATCTAGAGCCTGCTGTACCTGATCTGGATACTAGGACTGAACAAAGAAACTTCAAAATGTGTTCCATTACTAAGGACTGACATCACTCACCACAATGAGCATATAAATACATTGAAACATCGCCTTGGAAACTGCAGGTTTCAATTACACAAATACACAGGTTTTCACGCAGAAAAACTCAACTCAGCAAAGATATTTGAATCAATAAATTGCAGTACAAATAAAATGTATGAGCTTCCCCAAGAGCTGACTTAATAAAAACTAATGTAGTTCCAGTCCACGTTTACTCAGGCTGTGATATCAGGTCTTCTCTTAGATATAGGTATGGAGTCAATCATGTAGCACTTTGACCTCTGTGTCATAAGGCTGTATGTTCAAGTTTGAATCCAGAGGCTTCAACACAAAACCTGGGACTGACACATCAGTGTAATACTGAGAGAGTGCTGCACTGTCAGAGGCACCACCTTTCGAATGAAGCATTGTACCAAGGTCTCATCGGTTCTCTCAGGTGGGGTGCAGAAGTTCTCAGGAGATGATTCGAAGAAGAGCAGGGGAATTCTCCCCCGTGTCTTGGCCAACATTTATCCCTCAAAACAGTCAGTATCTCATTGTTTTGTGGGAGCTTGCTGTGCACAATTTAAATGTAGTGTTTCTTACATGACAGCACTTCAAAAAATAATTCATTGGCTGTAAAGCATTTCAGGATAATATGAGGTCATGAAAGGTGCTGTATAAACATAACTTTTTATTTTGGGGTACTTAAGTTGGCTTCAACTGCCTTGGATAAGGGATGGAAAAACAAGCAAGGAATCTCATACCTGCCGGCCATCTATTGACTTTGGTGAGGACATAAGTGTTGACCTTGAAGGGCCAATGGGCTATTAGGCATTGCTGGGATTCACACATAAAGAAGGTGTATATTTGGGCAAGATAGCAGAGGCCCCTTATCAGCCCACCTTCATGTGGGATGGCATCTTTAGGGAAGGAGGGGAAACATGAAAAATTTAATATAAGCTTTGGTATTAAGGTTTCTATTCATCATGACAGATGATATACTCTAAGCAAGAAATACCTCACCCAACTTTACAATTGATTCTGGCCATTTGCTGAGCTTTCCTACTGAACCCAGATTTGATGGGGTTCTGGTCCTACAGTCTGTCGAAAGATATCAAAAGCAACTACTCCCTCACCTCCCCAACATTCAGCCTCTGCGCCAATGTCTGGACCTAGTCCATTTCATGATTGACAAAGGGTTGGCAACCTTCCAGGATTGAGTTGGAGTTAACAGGAATTGAAGATCAATTTCCAGGACACTGCTATGTGCAATCCTGCAGAAAAATCATCAGGACATTAACATTTACTTTGGATGCTTGAAAATGGGGTTGGGGGTGACGATGAGGTGGGGTGGGGGGTGGGGGGGTGCGGTGGAAAGGCTGTTTGGCTGATGCTCCAGCACCAAGCAAATGGATAATGAGCCTTTTTGCTTTCCAATTGGTGCAGGCAGACAATGTGTCACAAGGATGGATGTGTTGGCCGATTGATGGATGGAGCATGAGGGAAAGGTATGTGATGAAACCTCCAGGAATACGTTTAATCATAGTTGGTAACCCTAGATTGGCAGCAGCTGGGTTCTGATGGAACCTGAACTGAGCATCAAATTAATGGTGACTTGGTATCAGCTGATATGCAAACACCGAACAAAGAGCAGGACTAGGCCATTCAGCCCTTCGAGCCTGCTCCCCCATTTAATAAGATCATGGCTGATCTGACAGTAACCTTAAATCTGCATCCCACGTACCCCTGATAACCTATCACCCCCTTGCTTACCAAGAATATATCCACCTCTGCCTTAAAAATACTCAAAGACCCTGCTTCCACCGCCTTTTGAGGGCGACAGTTCGAAGGACTCACGACCCTCCGAGTGAAAAGGTTTCGCCTCATCTCTGTTTTAAATGGGCGATCCCCTTATTCTTAAACAGTGACCCCTAGTTCTGGATGCTTCCTACCATCACTTTGCTAATGATTGGAGGGGGTTGATGGGTGGTAATTAGCCAGGCTTCTTTGTGGATAGGGAAAACCTAAACAAGTATCCAGTGTCACTGCTGCACTAGAATAACTTAGCTGGATCATCGTGGGGGAGACATTGTTCAGTTGCTCACGTCTTCAACACTACAGGCGCCCTGTTGTCAGCTTTTAATGTGTCTATTTAAAGATAGAACAGGCAAAATTACCATCCAGGCTTAAGCAAAGAGATGCAATGAGGAGAGAACATTTGTGCTTTTGAGGGGATATATCTAAACAGTTAATAAACATCTTGTTCACACAGTCATCTTATTTAATAATTTCCTTATAAATTTAATTTTATATGTCAAATGGAACAGGAGGGCCATTTAAAATCTATAATTGATAAACCAGTTGTTACGAAAAATCAAACCCATTACAAAACAGTAACTCTCTCTCCTTTTAAAAAAGAATTGGTATAATCCATCATTGTCAAGGCTTTTTCTTTTATTATTAACAGAAACTCAGCTCTGCTTTGTTATGATAAATATTTAACATTGTAATTCAGTTTGTAACTTCAAAAACTAAAATCCTGAGAACAATGGTGCAAGAGTTGCAATAAGGGAACATAAATCTTTTAAATAATACCTAGCGAATGAAAGTTGCTTGGAAAATCATTCATTTTACTCCATTTAGTACAATGTGTTGTTGGCTCTGCAAGCTGCTGAAAATGGTTTTTGAGGTCTCAGCTTATGGCCGGATAATTCAATTGATGTGTCGGAGCCTTTTAAACTGCCTTTATTTTCCGAGTCACTGTTTTATTCCTCTTTTGTGACATGAATATTGCTTGCCACTTATCAGCCCAAGCCTGAATATTGTCCGGGCCTTGCTGCTTATGGACAGGGACTGCTTCAGTATCCGAGGAGTTGCGAATGGTACTGAACACCTGTGCAATCATCAGCCAACATCCTCACCTCTGACCTTCTGCTGGAGGGAAGGTCATTGATGGAACAACTGAAGGTTTCTTATGTTGAGGAAAAAAAGGGACATGTTTAAGCTTTTCATCTTGCACTCATCAGGACACTCGCAAGAATACCAATATAAGAGGAAAACAACAACTTATACTGTACGAGAAAAGACAGTCTGTGTATCACACAAATGAATAATGTGGTATATCAATTTCAGTGCCAGTGTGATGCTAGGTATGTAGGCCGTACGCCCAAAAGACTGATGGATCATATCAAACAGTGTGTCCCTTCTGCTGTTCACAATGGGCAGTGTACAGATTGTACCTAATCAGCCCGAGCTTGCAAAACTCAAAACACAGTGTCCAACATTAGATGTGACTCTGTGATTGGACAATATTTGCTAACTAATCCTCAATGGGCTAAGAATTTTGCTGACAACCAAATTTAGATTGTCAGTCGGGCTTGCAATATGGCACATTTGTGTGTACTGAAAGCTACATATATTAATTCACAGGACCCTGTTCTATGCAGACAGAAAGAACATATACATACGTGGTGCCTGTTTCAGCTAAACAAAATAAGTGACAGTCATTCACTGACTTCTCCTCGGGACGATGCCTTGACCAATCAGAGCCAAGCTGCCTGGTTTAACTTTCAAACAATGCTTGGCAGTTAACTGCCAGTCACCATAAACTGGTGCATTCCCCATGGCAATGCCTCTGCCAACTAAACAGCACTCTCTTTGCATAACAGTACAAATTGTTGTTCCCCTTACCATTGTCATTCTTGCGAATTGTCCTGATGAGTGCGAGATGAAAAGCTTTGACAAAAAATGTATCTTTTTTCAGCAATACTCAAGTTCTGTACTACCACATGACTACTGACTACACTTTCTTGCTCTATCCCAATGCAGGGGTTTGATTTCATGGACTCTGAGCTCACGTCAATCCTTTCCGAAGTGGCCATTGTTCATGTATCAACCTGGGCAGTGACTGTCTGCGAAGGACATCATAGCCAAGCCACTTCTTCACCTTCCCTATGATTACATTACTTGTCGAATAATCCAGAGTTCGTGAGTTCCAATCCCACTGCAGAAGTTTGAACTTACTTTTAACAATCTAGAAATAAAAACCAGGTGCCAATAAAATGACCATGAAGCTGATGGATTGTTGTTAAAAAAATCCTAACTGGTTCAGTAATGCCCTTTGGGGTAGGAAATCTGCCATCCTTATCCGGCCTGGACAGTGTGCGACTCCAGTACCAATACCATTGGCTCTTAACTGCCCATTGATGTGGCCTAGCAAGCCAATCATTTCTGCCTTCTCAGAGCAAAAGATGCCCTCTTCCATACCCCGGAAGGTGGGCACATGCGGGTGCCGGGCATGGCAACTGATCACACTCCAAAGTCTTCCCTTTCTTGGGGCAAATAGAACCATAGAAAATTTACAGCGCAGAGAGAGGCCATTCAGCCCATCATGTCAGCACCCGCCGAAAAAGTAAAAATGAAAAACTAGCTGCCTATTGTAACCCCACCTTCTAGCGCCCGGTCCATAGCCTTGCAGGTTACAGCACTTTAGGTGCAGATCCAAGTACCTTTCGATGAGTTGAAGGTTTCTGCCTCCATCACCAAACCAGACAGCAAACTCCAAACACCCACCATCCGCTGGGTGAAGATGTTTTTCCTCATGTCCCCTCTAATCCTTCACCTTAAATCTGTGCCCCCTGGTAATTGACCTCTCTGCTGGAGGCAACAGGGCATCCCTGTCTACTCTATCTAGGCCTCTCATAATCTTGTACACCTCTATTAGGCTACCCCTCAGCCTCCTCAGTTCCAAAGAAAACAACCCTAGCTCATCCAATCTTTCCTCGCACCTGCAATTTGCAAGTCCTGGCAACAAACCTCCTTAGCACTCTCTCCAGTGCAGTTATGTCCTTCCTGAAATGTGGTGACTAGAACTGTATACAAAATTCCAGCTGTGGCCTAACCAGCGTTTTATACAGTTCCAGCATTAAATCCCTGCCTTTCTATTCAATACCTGGCCCAATAACGGAGAGCATTCATATGTTTTTTCCACCACCTTATCCACCTGTCCTGCCACTGTGAACATGCACTCCAAAGTTTCTCACTTCCTCTATCCCCCCCAATATCCTCCCATGCATTGTGTATTCCCTAGCTTTGGCTGACCTCAACAAATGCGTTATCTCACACTTTTCTGCAGTGAATTCCGTCTGCCACTTTTCCACCCTCTCAACCAAACCATTGATATAATTCCGGAGACAACAGCTAGCCTTTTCGCGATCAACTACCTGGCCAATTTTTGTGTCGTCTGCAAATTTCCCAATCATGCCGCCGGCATTTAAGTCCAAATCATTCATATATACAGGAAACAGCACTGAACCCTGTGGAATGCCACTGGAAACTGTTTTCTATTCGCAAAAACATCTATCAACCATTATCCTTTGTTTCCTGTCACTGATCCAACTTGCCACATTCCCTGTATCCCATGGGCTTTTATTTTTCTGACCAGTCTGCCTTGTGCATCCCTGTCAAATGCCTTACTAAAATCCATGTAGACAACGTCCACTTCCATTACCCTCATCAATCCTCCTTGTTACTTCCTCAAAAAATTTGGTTAACTTAGTAAGACACGACCTTCCCCTAACAAAACCATGCTAACTATCCCTGATTAATCCATTCCTTTCTAAGTCACAGTTTATCCTGTCTCTCAGAAATGTTTCTAATAATTTGCCTATCACTGAAGTCAGACTGACTGGCCTATAATTATTTGGCCCATCCCTCACACCCTTTATAAATAATGGCGCAATATTCGCAGACCTCCAATCCTCTGGTACCTTGCCAATATCTAGTGAGGGTTGGAAAATGATCCTCAGAGCATCCACTATTTCCTCCCTGGCTTCCTTTAACAGCCTCCTGACAACGGCCATCAAAGCTCACATAGGAAAAGGACAGAATATACCTGGAGCCATGGGATAACAGTACCAATAACAGCTACTCACGTTTATTCAGCACTTTTAATGTGGAAAACATGCCAAGACACTTCACAGGAGCATTACCAATCAAAACTGTACACTAAGCCAAAGATGGAAATAGGGGACCCAGTTCAAAAATAAGCAGCCCCCCCATTTAAGATGAAGACGGGGAGAAATATTTTCTCTCAGGGGGTCACGATTCTGTGGAACTGTCTTCCACAATGAGTGGTAGAAGCAGGGCCATAGAATATTCTTAAGGCGGAGGCAGATAGATTCATGACTAACAAGGGAGTCAAAGGTTATCAGGGGTAGGCAGGAAAGTGGAATTGAGGCCATGATCAGATCAGCCATGATCTTATTGAAAAGGTAGGCCGATGGCCTACTCCTGCTCCGAATTTGTACGTCTGTATGTTTGTATATATGCAAGGAGATACTAGGGCAGATGGTCAAATCTTTGGCCAATGAAGCAGGTTATAAGGAACATCTTAAAGGAGGAAAGAGAGGAAGAGACACAGAGGTTTAGGGAGGGAAGTCCAGAGCTTTGGGCCTAATTGAGCACAGTAGCATAGTGGTCATGTTACTGGACACTCAGAGACCTGGAGTAATGATCCAGAGTCATTAGTTTAAATTCCATCACTAAAGCTAAGAAATTTAAACTGAGTTAATTAAATAAATCTGTAATGGTGACCCAGAAACTACTGGATTATCGTAAAGGCCCATCTGGTTCACTAATTCCCTGTAGGAAAGGAAATCTGTAATCTTTACCTGTGTTTGGCCAAGTTGTGTCTCCAGACGCACGGCAATGTGATTGACCTTTCACTCTGAAATGGTCTAGCAAGCCACTCAGTTGTATCAAACCACCATGAGAAACGATAGTGAGGACAAAATTTGATGAACCACCCGGCAGTTGACACAACCAAGTCCTCCTCAAAGACGGGCTGGTTGGATAGAGTCTGTACCTTGCCCAGGATGAATAGCAGAAGGGACATCCTGTTTGATACAAAACAGCTAGCTTTTCTGGGC
Source organism: Carcharodon carcharias (assembly GCF_017639515.1). NCBI lineage: Eukaryota > Metazoa > Chordata > Chondrichthyes > Lamniformes > Lamnidae > Carcharodon > Carcharodon carcharias. Next base: position 16,835,057 of record NC_054484.1, read on the forward strand.
CAAAGTGACAGCCTTAAAGTGCCCAATCTACCTCAGATTACCCTGGAAGGACAAGGCATCTCAAAACTCTGAGCAACATGCTCAGAGAACCACTAACAGGATGCTGCTGCCAAGCCAAATAGATGTTCTGCCTATCACATAAATGGGTAACGTGGTATATGAATTTCAGTGCCAGTGTGATGCTAGATAAGTAGGCCATACACGCCAAAGACTGGCGGATTGTATCAAACAACATGTCCCTTCCACTGTTCACAACAGGCAAGGTACAGACCCTACCCAACCAGCCTGAGCTTGCAAAACTCAAAACACAGTGTCCAACATTAGATTCTGCAATTGGACAACATTTGCTACATACTTCTCAGTGTGCTAAGAATTACGCTGATAATCAATTTAAGATTGTCAGTTGGGCTCACAGTGTGGCACATTTGTATATACTGGAAGCTACACATATTAATACACAGGGTCCTGTTCTTTCAGACAGAAAAGAACATGTACACACTTGGCACCTGTTTCAATTATGATAAGTGACAGCCATTCGCTGATTCATTCCTGAGGGCAATAATAAGAATAATCAGAGTAAAACTGTCTGGTTTAAATTACAAATAATGCTTGGCAGTGAACTGTCAGTGATCACCAACTGGTGTATTTTGCATGGTAATGTCTCTGCCAATCAGAGCCCACTTGTCAACTAATTAGCACTCTCTTCCCATATGGTATAAATTGGTGTTCCCTCTACATTTGGTATTCTTGCGAATTGTCTTGATGAGTGCAAGATGAAAAACTTCGACAAAAAGTCACCTTCTTCAGCAAAGTGTAGTTGATGTAGAAGGTCAGCCATGATCTTAGCGAATGGCAAAGCAGGATCAAGGAACCATATAGCCAACTCCCGCTCCTACTTCTTACATTAGCAGCTTTGAAGACCTTAAGGAAAGAGAGAAATGTGGCAAAAATTTATCAGTGTTGAGATCAGGATCCACCGCAAGATCTACTTTGACTCATTCTTTCCAAACTGCAGAATTTTTTTCCCCCTTTAGTACTTTGTTTCTCCTCTGTCTGATGATTGTTAAATACAAAATTCAGTTTCACATTAAAGCAATCAACTATATACTGGCTGAAGCAAATATTTCTAAATTTAACGTTAGCCTTACTAAAATCATAGTTAGTTCAGTACAAGAGAGAGACATTCAGCCCGTCATTGTCTGTCTTGCTCCTAGCTCCTCCATCTGAGTAGCTTCTTGATTCTTATTCCCCTGCCCTCCCCATACCTTTTAAAATCTATTATCTTTAAAGCTCAGGAATGGCCAGTGTGACATTAGCAAGCAAACACTCAACACTCTTGTTTGTCATTTGTCTATCTGCTAAAAGAAAAACAGATAAACATACATTTATATAGCACCTTACACAACCTCAGGACATCCTAAAACACTAGTGTCAATGAAACACTTTTCAAGTGTAGCCACTGTTGCAATGTAGGAAACAAGGCAGCCAATTTGCACACAGCAAGCTCCCAGCATCAACAACGCCATAATGATCAGATAATCTGTTTTTGTGATGTTGATTGAGGGATAAATATCTACTAGGACACTGGAAATAACTAACCTGCTCTTCTTCAGAATAGTGTCATGGAATCCTTTTATGACAATATGAAAAAGCAGACACGGCCTCTATTTAACAGCTCACCCATAATACAGCACCTCTGACAGGTGCACCATTCCCCCGGTATTAGACTGGAGTGTCAGCCTGGATTCCTGTGCTCAAATCTCTACTCTGACAAAGGTTTTACCTAAATAGCCAGCTCTAACATACAATGGAGTGGCATGAGGGCAACACAAGTATTTGTCTGCTAATGTCGCCAGCAGTAATTTGCAGGCTCCAATGCTTCATCCTTGAATGTTGTGACTTCAGTGACTATTTGCAGACCACATCTGAATGAATTTAATGCCAATACTTCCTGCATATGAGATTATCTTGGCACTGATTATGGATCTGATTGACATTAATTGTACTACTACTACTACAAGAGCAAGATGACAGTAGTTAGGATTACATTTAGATTTTTGGTTTAGAGGTCAGAAGACACACCTAGTTTGAGCAGGTAGCATGTTGCCGTCCTCATAAGGCCCATTAGAATAACGGAAGAAAGTTCAGATGTTAGCACTTTCACAAGGTATGGATAAAGTTTATGGGAATATGGAAGAAATGGACGGGTACTGTCTTGTATACACAAGTAAGCTTAATGAGGTCAACATTTCATTACTGCTCCTAATATCTGAGGAGGCTCTTCCAGAATCAGTCTCAGCCCTCTTGATAGGACGCAGGTAAAGCTTCTCCAATCTCTAGCCTCTGACCTTTTCCTCTCTACCCTTTTTTGTCTCTCTCTCTCTCTCTCTCTCTCTGCCTTCTTAATGTTTGTGGTCATTGCTTTTCTGTTCTTTCCTCTCTTATTCTCGCTAAGCTTCCGAATAAAACATCCTACACATTCTTTTCATTCTTCAGGCATTCCTTATGTGTTAAAATCAATACCTGTCTCAGGACGCACATCATTCTCCTCCCCTGGGCCTTCCAAACTGCGGAACTCCTTTCCTCTATCCATCTGCCTTCAGTATACATTTCCCACACTTTTTATTCTCAAGATCAGACATGACTGCTGATTCTTAATTTACCTAATTATTTTTTCCTCCTTGCCACCTTGGTGTTGTCCTGATCTGTGGACTTTAGTTATTGATCTAGGGTTATTAATTACACATGTATAAAAGTTAAGAATAGCGAGTTGGATGAGGAGGAATGACCTTGCTGGGAGAGGAGACCACCCCAGCTTCTTCTCCTGGCTATGGTGAATGTGTGGAAGAATCAATTGCTTTTCGTCCCTGGTGTATTGGACTTAAGAGAGAAGTACTAACACAGAGACAAAGGCTGAGGCAGGAAATCAATACTGAGAGCCTCTGGTGTGCAGACTGTTTGATTTGTAATGCATAGCTGAGAGACAGAGAGGCTCTCACCCACATCAGCTTCATGCAGACCGAGCAGATCATTGCGAAGGTATCATAGGCTGTCAGCACAGTAGAGTTACCAAAACCACCTGCTTCTCATCTGATTTATGATAACAAAAGAACTTCAAAACAAATCTGAAAAATGAAGCCTTCAAATGAGCAAGTCCCTTTTTTTCCCCCCATCCCTCCCTCTGTTTCCCCTCCCCCAACTATTCTAATTATAACACAGATCTAAAACCCTCTTCTCTTTTCCATTTCTTTCACCATTCATCGCATTTCAATTATTTATTTACAGTTTTTTTTTAGAAGCAATTTTTGAGCAGGCGAGGGTTTCAGCTTTCCCGCCTTCCCAACAGAGGGATCTCGGAGACAACTGACTCGAGTTATACAGGCATCACCTAGGACGCTCAAATTCAGTGATGTCAGAGGTCTGCCTGTTTGAGAAAGTGTACAAATTCCAGCTAATGCTCAACAATGGGAGCGATAATGGGCCGTTGAAAAGCTTCACACTGATGAACCTTCCAGATCAATGTGGGAGCTGCCGGAGCTTCAGATTGCAGTTGAACTGCTGCCAGAGGCTGTGAAGCTAAACGGGTGTGCAACCATTTCTTGAATTGTCTGCTACTGTCAGACATCCAGATTCACACCTGGGTTATACATCCCGATTTATATTGTCGAAAAACAGCGACCACTGAAGAGTTGTGATATTCTCTCCCTGGAACTTCTTCGCTTCACTGCAACCTAATTAGCTTCCTTCTGATCCTCTGACTTTGTCCTCCCCCATGTAACCTGGTCCCTGTTGAAGATTTTCTTCTGCTAGCTTTGCTTTGAGCCTTCTGAAAAGCCCTACTGAAAATGCTTCACATGCTGACTTCCTTCACTGCCTTTAAAAGTCTTTCAAAAGCTAACTGACTGTATTATAACAGAAAGAAATAGGAGCAGTAGACCATACAGCCTCTCAAGGCTCCTCTGCCATTCAATTTCATGGCTAATATTCCACCTCAGCTCCATTTTCCTGCCTTATCCTGATATCCATTGTATCCATTGATTCCTTTGGTGAGGAATATCTAATAAGAACATAAGAAATAGGAATTGGTGTGGGCCATGCAGCCCCTAAACTTGGAGAGTAATGTGAAGCAGCAAGAGACACAGGGCTATGGGGGAATATGGGGCAGTGGGATTTATTGTGGATTGGTCTAGCATAAAATTAACAAATTGACCAATAACTGCTTTGGTTATCCTGGTGATCCTGAGAGGGGTGGGGATATCCACTGCCTGGCTATCCAAGGACAATTACCGCTCTGATCAAGGCACTCAAAATGATGTGTGTCCTATCACTTGCATGTCTTCTGGTAAATGTGCCCAAATTTGTCCTATTCCATTCATTGCATGTTATCATGTATGCTTTGTGCAATACTTTTGACAGTGCTATTTATTATTTATGTGCACAACTGCATAACAGATGTAAATCCATCTGCAAATCATTAGCTTCAACTTCTATCCCTACACACAGTTTCACTGTCATTTGCAAATTTAACAGGCTGCTTATGGATTTTGATAACTGAGTCCTCCATAAAAATGAAATCAATTAAAGTGTGAGTTTCTCTATCTACTCTCACCTGTCATAAGCACTTTCCATTTCCCACACTTTATTCTTTACTTGAATTCTTGTGCTTTTGATTTGCGACAGTTCAAATATTCTAAGGAACTATTTACTAAGAAACTACAATATAGGGTCAGTTTACTGATTAATTCACTCCAGTACTGACTGGCTCGAGGGTTTTTGTTAGCTACTTTAGTACCTCTGACATGCTGACTTCAAAACCTTCTTGAGTGTGCTGTAGAAATGAAGTGGGCCATATTCCTATCCAAGACTGGGCAAATATTTCTAGCAAATATTTATGATGTTTTTTGACTTACTTTCTCTCTTTTAACTTCAACGTAACATTCATCTTTTTAATCTTGTGCTTCCTGTCTCTTTTATGGCAAGACATTGAAAGAAAAGATTTTATCAACTTATTTAAATGTGGCTCAGCTGGTAACTCCTTCATCTTTAAGTCAGAAGGTTGTAGATTCAAGTTCATGGACTTGAGTGAAGCCCAAAATATCAAGGCTGGCACTCCAGTGCTATACTGAGGGAGTGCCACACTGTTCAAGGTGCCGTCTTAGAGATGAGACATTAAACTAAGGCCTTGTCTGCCCTGTCAGGTGGACATAAAAGATCCATGCCACTATTTCAAAGAACAGTACGGGAGTTATCTCTGGTGCCCTGGCCAATAACGTATCCCTAACCAACATCACTAAAAGCAGATGAACTGCTCATTATCACATTGCTGTTTGTGGGAGCTTTGTGTGTGCAAATTGGTTGTTGTTTTTCTTATATTGTAACAATATATACACTTCAAATCAGCTTAATTTTCTGTAAAGCACTTTGAGATGTCATGTCACTGTAAAAGATGCTATATAAATGCAAGCCTTCTTTCCTTTAGCTGTTTTCATCATCTGGAAAGCCTTTATACCTAACACCAGGGAGGTGGTGGTGAAGTGGTATTGTCACTGGACCAGAGACCCAGGATAATGCCATGGCAGAGGTGGAATTTGAATTCAATAAAAATCTGTAATTAAAAATCTAATGATGACCATTGTCCTTACCTGGTCTGGTGGCCTGCTTGTGACTCCAGGTCCACAGCAATGTGGCCTCCTCAGTTGTATCAACCCACTAGAAAGCCAATAAAAAAAATGAAACTGGGCTGACCACCCGGCATCAACCCACTGGAAACAACAACAACAGCAAACTCAGCCCTGTTGACCCTGCAAAGCTTTCTTTACTACCATCTGGGTCTTGTGCCAAAATTGGCAGAGCTACCTCACAGACTAGTCAAGGAGAGTCGTATTCACAGAAACATATATTATAGGCAATATCACAGACACCAACCTGGGTATGTCCTGTCCCACAAGACAGACACAGCAGAGGTGGCGGCACTGTGGTATACAGCCGGGCGGGAGTTGCCCTGGGAGTCCTCAACATTGACTCTGGACCTCATGGCATCAGGTCAAACATGGGCAAGGAAACCTCCCGCTGATCACCACGTACCACTCCACCACCAACCCCGCAACCACCCCCCCTCCCAAGCTGATGACTCAGTACTCCTCCACATTGTTGAACATTTAGGGTGCAGGATGTACTCTGGGTGGGGGACTTCAATGTCCGTCACCAAGAATGGCTCAGTAGCATCAGTAAAAATGAGCTGTCTGAGTCTTAAAGGACATAGCTGCTAGGTTGGGTCTGTGGCAGCTGGTGAAAAGAGGGAAAAGCATACTTGACCTCATCTTCACCAATCTACCTGTTGCAAGTGCATCCGTCCAGGAGTGACCACCAACTGTCCTTGTGGAGACGAAGTCCTGTATTCACATTGAGGATACTGTAATAAACTTGGTGTACCAGGCAGGTTTCTTGTTAGAAATGGTAAACTTTATTTGCAGAGCTCCTGATGAAGCTACATGCTTGAACCAGGTTGAGGATTAGAAAGCTCCACCCCTAAGATTACCCACCCTTAGGGCTGCTTCTTCTGTACAATTACATGATCCCCAAACAATTTGAAAGGTTTTTACTTACAATCACTTCATTCCTCCTCCTTTCATTTTGTTTTACTTTTTTTACTTACAAGAATATCTTAATCCATAACATATACAAAAATACACAGGTCATGCAATTACAGATTGTCTCTGATGTGGTTTTCTGATGGGGGCAGAGCGACATAGCTCTAAAGCTTGAGATTCTCCCAATAGATCGACTTGATCAGGAACTGCAGCACCAGGGACATCCTTAGACAATGGCAGTTCAGAATTACTTAATTCAACAGAGACACCAGGTGTGTCTATACATGTTCTGTTGAAGGGTCATGAGGACTCGAAACGTCAACTCTTTTCTTCTCCGCCGATGCTGCCAGACCTGCTGAGTTTTTCCAGGTAATTCTGTTTTTGTTTTGTGTCTATTCTATGTTGATCTGGCACCTCAGGGATCAAAGGCTCAACTTCAATTTCAGGCAGAATAACTGCTTGTTGGAATATCCCTCTACTTCTCAGATGATCCACATATTTCTGAACAATCCAGTTTTCCACTTCCACTTGGTATGACAAAATCCTGTTTCAGAGACTATTATACCAGGAACACATCTCTGTCCAGTTCCAAAATTTCACACAAAGACTGTCTCGCCCACAGTAAATTTTTAGTCTTAACTGTGAATATCATGATTCACTCTCTGACTGCTCTGGCTCTTCTCTACCTTCCCCTCCAAGTTAGGGAACACCAGACTCAACCTTGTATGAAGGCCACATTTCATTAGTAACTCAGGTGGAACCTATAGTTGCATGAGGAGTTGTGCGACAGTTGAGAAGGAATTGTGATATTCATGTTTCTAATATTCCTTCGGATAATTTCTTCATTCGTGTTTTAAAAGTTTGTACTGCTCTTTCTGTTAACCCATTGAATAAAGGATAATAAGGTGCTGTTTTAGTATGTTTAATCCCATTTAAGTCCAAGAATCTCTGGAATTCCGTACTAGTGAAAGCAATACCATTATCTAAAACAATTACTTCTGGTAGGCCATGTGTACTAAAATATTGGAGCAGCTTTTCAATAGTTGCACATGATATCAGTGATCTAATTTCATACACATCATCCACTTAGAATGCACATCGATGATCAATAAAAACATGGTACCTAAAAATGGCTCTACATAGTCCATATGTAGTCTAACCCAGTGTCAATCAGGCCACTTCCATGGATGCAGTGGAGTTAAAATAGGCAACTTCTGTTGTTGCTGACACTGGAGACAGTGTTTAACCATTTTTTCTATATCGCTGTCTGTACCTGGCACCAGATATAGCATCATGCAAGCATCTTCATCTTCGATATGCCTGGATGCCACTGTGAAGCTTTGTCAAGGGTGGTTCCCTTCCTTGTGAAGGGCCAATGACTCTTGTTCTCCGCAACAAGATTCCATCTTGACAACTTAATTCAGTTTTACGAGCACAGGATGGTTTTAACTCTTCAGAGACTTGTGGAACCAACCATCCTTGCAATACCTGTTTTCGGTCTCTTGATAAAATTGGATCTCGATATGTCCAATTCTTTATCTGCTTCGCACAGACCAATGAGGAGTCCAGGAAATTTAACACAAGTACAACTTCTTGAGGCTCTGGAGCATATTTAATACTATTTGACAAAGAAAGATGACTGAGGGCGTCTGCATTTGCTATTTGCACACCCGGACTGTGCATAAAGGTGTGTACATATGCCAACAAAATCAAAGCCCACCTTTGAATTCTGGCAGAGGCTATTAGTGGAATTGCTTTATCTTCACTAAATAAACCCATTAGTGGCTTGTGATCCGTCACTATGGTGAAATGTGGACCATGCAAATATTGACGGAATTTCTTTACTCCAAATATTATGGATAAGCCATTTTAAAGTTGTGAGTAACCCTTCTCGGCTGCAGAGAGGGTTCTGGAGATATATCCTATAGGTCTTTCGGGTTTGATGTCTGTCTTTTCTTCTTGTCTTTGCCACAGAGTTTTGCCTCATCCTTCACTTTGATTCCAAAGTCAGCCAAATTTCCCTCTGGTGAAATCTTAACTTGGTTCTGTTCAGTGGTTGAGCTACCCGTGGCTTCACTACTTACTCACACCTTGGAAAGTTCCATGACTTTTCCTTCTAATGTCTCTTTTGTTTCGATCAACTGATTTTTTCAGTTATTCTGTCTCCTTTTTGTATCTTTAAGCTTCCTCCTGGAACATTGAACATTGTTGAGGTTTTTCTGCCAATTGTTTCTTCAGTTGGCTCAGAGCAGCACTGGATTCACTTCACTTCTTTTCATGATTCCCCCATGGAACCAACTCTGACCTGAGGGATCCTTGCTTCCTGCAAAGGTCCCTCGGTTCTCTTATCTCATTACAAAAGACACCATCCCATTCCCTTGTCAACTCAGAGTTTCTTCCTGTTCTGACTAGAAAAGTTTCTGACCAGTTGAGCTTAATTTCTTTTAACCAGTTGTGACCCAGGAAGCTAGGTCCTTCACCTGTTAGAACAATCCACTTGAAGCTGGGCTGTCTCTTGCCTGCAGGATAAAGCAACAGAGGCAATGCCTTTCACCTGTATTTGCTCTCCAGTGTACGTCTTCAGTTGAACCATGGCTTGCTCCAGATTCAGTGGCTGGGTACCTCTGCTTAGGTACTTAAAGATGTGTTCTTCCACCCCTGTGGCCGATGCTCCTGTGTCAATCTCCATGACTAGAGGCTTCCCATTTACTTGAAGGGTGACGGTGATTGGTTCAGTTTTCACTGCCTTGACATTGTAGAGGGAACAGATATCAATATCGGCAGCTTCTGGTTCAGTTATATTGTGCGCTTCAATCATCTTGGTCTGCCGTCTGATTGGCTGTCTTGGTTTCGCCCTGCTTTGCTTTATAACATGCCCTTTTTGTGGCAGTCGTGACATTCTGTCCTTTTAAATCTGCAGGTTTCAGGTACCTGGTTAGCCCCATGGGTAACAAATTAACTTGGAATTGCTGGCAATTACTTTTTGAGTTACTTTTTGTTTTTCAAGCGGTAGAGACTGTTTCCCGCTTTGTGGTTGCCTCCCTGGTTTTCGAGGACACGCCCAGTAGTAGGTTCCTGCCCCAACTGAAGAATGGTGCCATGTTGCACACTCTGCAAAGCCCGCGAGTCTCTCTCACCACTCTCCATTGCCAGCTCTATTTCCGTGGCGCACTTCAGGTCAATATTAACTGCTGCAAGTAAACGGCACTGAATGATGCTGTTGTGTGCACTACAAACCAAATGATCTCACAACATGTTGTTGAGACTATCTCCGAAGTCTCAGTGCTCAGTCAACTGTTTTAACTTCACGATATACATTGTGATTAACTCACCCGGGGCCCTTACTCTAGAGTTGAATGTGAATCTTTGCATAATCGCCGATGACTTAGGCTGAAAATGTGCCTTCGCCAGATCTTCTAGCTCATTAAAAGCTCTGGAATTTGGCACCTTCGGGGCTGTCAGACTACAGATGAGGTTATATGTCTCGCTCCCTTAGACACTTTGAAGAATTGCTTTCGCTTCTCCTTCGCTGTTATTTAATTTGTCACAATGTAGAAACCCAGGTGCTCAATGTACTGACTCCAGTCTTCCATGGACGAGTCGTACAGGTCGATTCTGCCTAAGAGTGGCATGACTGGTGAAGATGCTATTTTTTTTCCCTTAAAAATTGACATACTCACATTGAGGAGGTGAGGTGCAGCCTCGGAGTTTTGTATCCTTGTTGCCAATTATAGCAAAGTTGGTATAGTGGACAAATTTCTTGTTAGAAACAGTAAACTTTATTTAGAGGTCCTGATGAAGCTACATGCCTGAACCAGGTCCATGACTTGAAAGCTCCGCCCCCTAAGATTACCCACACTTTGTCTGGATTCGTCTGTACAGTCACATGATCCACAAAACAGTATGAAAGGTTTTACTTACAATCACAACAGATACAATCCATCATGTGGTGTGGCATCACCACCATGATAAATGGGATAGATTTCGAACAGATCTAGCAATTCAAGACTGGGCAAACATGAGGAGCTGTGGGCTAGCAAAATTGTACTCAACAGCAATCTGTAATCTCATGGCCCGGCATATCCCCCACTTTACCATTACCATCAAGCCAGGCGATCAACCCTGTTTAAATGAAGAGTTCAGGAGGACATGCCAGGGGCAACACCAGGCATACCTAAAAATCAGGTGTCAACCTGGTGAAGCTACAACACAGGACTATTTGCAAACAGCATAAGCAACAACCAATAAACAGAGTTAAGCAATTCCACAACCAAAGTATCAGATCTAAACTCTGCAGTCCTGTCACATCTAGCCATGAATGGTGGTGGACAATTAAACAACTCACTGGAGGAGGGGGCTCCATAAACATCCCCATCCTCAATGATGGGAGAGCCCAGCACATCAAAAGATAAGGCTGAAGCATTTGCAACAACCTTCAGCCAGAAGTGCCAAGTGGATGATCCATCTCGAGCTCCTCCGGAGGTCCCCAGCATCGTTGGTGTCAGCCTTTAACCAATTCGATTCACTCTACATGATATCAAGAAACAGCTGAAGGCACTGGATACTGCAAAGTCTATGGGCTCTGACAATATTCCGGCAATAGTACTGAAGGCTTGTGCTCCAGAACTTGCCGTGCCCCTAGTCAAGCTGTTCCTGTACAGCTGCAACACTGGCATCTAACCGGCTATGTGCAAAATTGCCCAGGTATGTCCTGTACACAAAAAGCAGGACAAATCCAACCTGGCCAATTACTGCCCCATCAGTCTACTCTCAGCCATCTGTAAAGTGATGGAAGGGGTCACCAACAATGCTATCAAGCAGCACTTGCTTAGTAATAACCTGCTCACTGACAGGGCCACTCAGATCCTGAACACATTACATCCTTTGTTCAAAGATGGACAAAAGAGCTGAACTCCAGTGGTGAGGTGACAGTGACTGCCCTTGACATCAAGGCCGCATTTGACTGATTGTAGTATCATGGAGCCCTAGCAAAACTGAAGTCAATTGGAATCAGGAGGAAAAACTCTCCATTGCTTGGAGTCATACCCAGCACAAAGGAAGATGGTTGTGGTTGTTGGAGCTCATCATCTCAGTTCCAGGACATCACTGCAAGAGTTCCTCAGGGTAGTGTCCTAGGCCCAACTATCTTCAGCTGCTTCGTCAATGACCTTTCATCCTAGGGGCTCAAATGAAGTGGCGAGTGAGATAAGTGAGGCATTGGTTTTAATTTTCCAAAGTTCTCGAGAATCAGGGAATGTTCCATCAGATTGGGAAATAGCAAACGTAACTCCTTTATTCAAAAAGGAAGGGAGACAGAAAGCGGAAATTACAAGCCAGTTGGCTTAACATCTGTCATAGGGAAAATGTTAGATGCTATTACTAAAAATGTTATAGCAGGGCACTTAGAGAAATTCAAGACAATTAGACAAAGTCAACATGGTTTTGTGAAAGGGAAATCATGTTTAACCAGCTTATTGGAGTTCTTTGAAGGAGTCGCATGTTGAAGGTGACGAAGGAGAACTGGTGGATGTATTATACCTGGATTACCAGAAGGCATTTGATTAAGTGTATTGTGAAAAATAAAAGCTCATGGTGCAGGGGTAACATATTGGCACAGATAGAAGATTGGCTAGCTAACTGGAAACAGAGTAGCCATAAATGGGTCATTTTCTGATTGGCAGGATGCGATGTGTAGTGTGCCACAGTCCTGGGGCCTCAACTTTCTCCAATTTATATAAATGATTTGGATGAGGGGACTAAAGGCATGGTTGCTAAATTTGCTGACGACATAACGATAGGTAGGAAAGTAAGTTGTAAAGAGGACTTAAGGAGGCTACAAAGGGGCACAGATAGGTTAAGTGAGTGGGCAAAGATCTGGCAAATGGAGTAGAATGTGGGAAAATGTAGAATTGTCCATTTTGGCAGGAGGAATAAAAAAGAAGCATATTATCTAAATGGTGAGAGATTGAAGAACTCTGAGATTCAGAGAGACCTGGGTGTCCCAGTGCATGAATAACAAAAGGCTAGTATTCAGGTGCAGCAGGTAAGTAGGAAAGCTAATAGAATGTTTTTGCATACTGTGAGGGGAATTGATTGCATAAGTAAGATGGTTATGCTTCAGTTGCACAGGACATTGGTGAGACCACATTTGAGGTACTGTGTACAGTATTGGCCTCCTTATTTAAGGAAAGATGCACATACGTTAGAAGCAGCTCAAGAAAGTTTACTAGACTAATACCAGGAATGGGCGGGTTGTCTTATGAAGAATGGATGGACGGGTTAGGCTTGTATCCACTGGAGTTTAGAAGAGTAAGAGGAGATTGACTGAAGCCTTTAAGATCCAGAGGGGCCTTGACAAAATGGAATGTGGAGAGGGTGTTTCCTTTTGTGGGAGAAGTTAGAACTAGGGGCCAAGGATTAAAAATAAGGGATCACTTATTTAAGACAGAGATGAAGAGAAATGCTTTCTCTCAGAGGATCGTGAATCTTTGGAACTCTCTTCCTCAAAAGACAGAGCTAGATAGATTCTTGACTAACAAGGGGTGATATATTATCGAGGGTAGGTGGGAGGTTACAATCAGATCAGCACCGTTCGCAACTTCTCAGATACTGAAACCGTCCATGTCCAAATGCAGCAAGACCTGGACAATATCCAGGCTTGGGCTGACAAGTGGCAAGTAACATTCGTGCCACACAAATGCCAAGCAATGACCATCTCCAACAAGAGAGGACCTAACTATCTCCCCTTGACATTCAATGGCATTACCATCACTGAATCCCCCATTATCAGCATCCTGAGGGTTACCATTGACCAGAAACTGAACTGGGCTGGCCATATAAATACTGTAGCTGCAAGAGCAGGTCAGGGACTAGGAACCCTGTGGCAAGTAACTCATCTCCTGTCTCCCCAGCGCCTGTCCAGCATCTACAAGGCAGGAATGTGATGGAATTCTCTCCACTTGCCCAGATGAGGGCAACTCCACCAATACTCAAGAAGGGTGAGACCATCCAGGGCAAAGCAGCCTGCTTGATCGGCACCCCCATCCACAAATATTCACTCCCTCCACCACTGACACACAGTGGCAGCAGTTTCTACCATCTGCAAGATGCACCGCAGCAACTTACCAAGGCCCCTTAAATAGCACCTCCCAAACCCACCACCACTACCATCTAGAAGGCAGTGGGAACATGGGACCACCGCCACCTGGAAGTTCCCTTCCAAGCCATTCACCATCCTGACTTGGAAATATATCACCGTTCCTTCACTGTTACTGGTCAAGGTCCGGGAACTCCCTCCCTACAGCACTGTGGGTGTACCTACACCACATGGACTGCAGCGGTTCAAGGAGGCAGCTCACCACCATCTTCTCCAGGGCAATAAATGCTGCCTAGCCAACGATCCCATGAATGTATAAAACAACTTAGTTTTAAACCTGTCTTAACTCATTCTTCCAGTATTCCCTTTCCCTTCTTTATCCCAGTAGATTCTGTATAGATTGCTTTTGTTTCTTATTTCAATTTTAATTGCCAAATTTAAGCAGTCTGCTTCAATCACACATAATTTCTAAGGTCCATTGTTATCTTATGTATACAATGTCATCATTTAAAGAGTTCCTTCTTTTACTCAAGTGAATTGCCTTTCAGTGAAAGGCTGCAATTAATTTATTTCCACTCATCCTATGCCTTTTTAGACAATATTTTTTTGTCCTGGTCTTTACTAGCACAGACTGCTAGGTAACCTTAAATTAAATCATCTTGTGGCCAATGATCTCCTGAGGTTCTACTACTTCTGTGTTTTAAATTCCGCCCCTGTTACTTGTTCAAACAAAAAATTGACCTAAATTCACAATAACTACCTGGAGGACAATTGAGGTGTGTGGACAGGGAGAGGATTGTCTCCAGTATTAGTTAGAGTAAGGCTTCCCACTGCCCATCAGACACTCAAACACTAGGAACTCCTGAGGTTGGAGCTGACTAAAGCTGACGGAAGTCTCAATGGGATAAAAGCAAAATACTGCAGATGCTGGAAATCTGAAACAAAAACAGAAAATGCTGGAAAAACTCAGCAGGTCTTACATCAACTGTGGAGAAAAAGGCAGAGCTAACGTTTCAAGTCTGTATGACGCTTCTTCAGAGTCATCTGAAGAAGAGTCCACTGAAGAAGAGTCATATGGATTCAAAATGTTAACCCTGTCTTTCTCTCCACTGTTGCTGTTAGACCTGTTGAGCTTTTCCATCATTTTCTGTTTTTGTTTCAGAAGTCTCTTTGGACTGAGCACATATTAGAGGCCGTGTGAAGCCAGGCTGTGCAGGCTGGGAGCAAGGCGTAGTATAAATCAGTGGGGTTATTCACTCAGAAGGGAAGACAAATTTCTCAGGTGTTATCTTTTACGATATTCTCAGATATTATGATGATGCATGGACCAATGTCGGGGACCAAAGTATTCTACTTAAAGGTGCTTCAGGCATATCTTTTTGTTATAAAAAATCTTGTGTAAGGCCCACACCCATTATCTGCAAATGTCACTTTCTTTAGCCACAATTATTGATCTCACTTTTCCATCAACACTCACCATTGTAAATTGTTATGCTCCATTCAAAGTGACCATATCGATTGTCACATCATAGTTTCCACACAAGCATTTCTGTAATCTCTCTCGGAACTCAGCCGCCATCTTACGTCAATCGCGTTTGTCAACTAACTGTGAAATCAGGAGGACTAGAAGTATTGCCACAAATACATCGATTCTCTTTTCCTTATTTTCTAGTAGAATTTAATTAGGCAAGGGATAAACCTTTGTCCTCAGGTGAAGATTCATTTGTTGACAACAAGCTACCGTTTTGTCCATTGTGAATACATGGGAATCACTGTGCTGAGTGGCTTCTAGTTGGCACAATTGTTATGTTCCAGCTGAATGTATAATAGATTCTGGTCAAATTCTACCTACAATTGTCTGGATTCAAGTGGTTGATAGGGGCTTTCATGTTTCTGAACCTTGACTTCAAAATAAATGAGTGCTTGAATATAAAGGACTGAGAGCTTGTTGCAGTACTGCTAATTTCTGTTGTTTGAGCAGACAAAAGGCTCGCTTTTAACTCCCTATTCAAGAATGACTGTTTATTATGTTACACTAAGATGTTCCAAAATGGAAAGTGGTATAGGAGGAAAAACATACTGAGTGCAGTATCTGGGCCATTATTTTCCAAAGTGTAAATGACCATTCTGTTATAGTCAACAAGTGCTTATCAAGTGTAATTAAACCATTAAATGTGTTTGGCCAAAAGCATAGTTGAGTTTGCAATGTACTGTGAGTAACGTCTAAACTTTTATGATTCATGTTTCTATTTAGCTAAAATTAAACATATTTGTTACTTTAATCCGTAAAGTTTGATCTGTTTAAAGCTCAATTGACAGATGCTGTGGTGTGATACTACACATGATCTAGTTGACTGCAACTTGGTGAATTAGGAACATAAGAACATAGGAGCAGGAGTAGGCCTTTCGGCCCCTCAAGCCTGCTTTGCCATTTAACTAGATCATAGTTTATCTTCTACCTCAACACTATCTTTCCACACCATCCCTGCATCCTTAATGTCATTGGTATCTAGAAATCTATCAACCTCTGCTTTGAACATACTTAGGTGACTGAGCTTCCACAGCCTCTGGAGTAGAGGATTCCAACAATTCACAAACCTCTGACTGAAGAAATTCCTCCTCATCTCGGTCCTAAATGCTCTACATCTTATTCTGAGATTATGTCCCCTAGTTCTAGACCCATGAACCAGGGAAACATCCTATCTGCATCTACCCCATCAAGCCTTGTAAGAATTTTGTACACTTCAATGAGATCACATCTCATTCTTTTAAACTCTAGAGAACATGGGTTCAGTCTCCTCAATCTTTCCTCATAGGACAATCCCACCACGCCCAGGATTAGTCTGATGGACCTTCATTATGGTCAGTGTATCCTTCCTTAGGTGAGGAGACCAAAACTGCACATAATACTCCAGGTGTGGTCTCACCAAGGCACTATACAACTGCAGCAAGATTTCCTTATTCCTGTACTCAAATCTCTTGCCGTAAAGGCAACATACCATTTGCCTTCCCAATTGCTTGTTGAACCTCATGTTAGCTTTCAATGACTTATGAGCAAGGACACCCTGTGGACATCAATATTTCCCAATCTCTCCCCATTTAAAAAACGCTCTGCATTTCTGTTTCTTCTACCAAAATGGGTAACTTCACATTTTTTCACACTATATTCCATCTGCCAAGTTCTTGCCCAATTACTTAGTCTGCCTAAATTTCCTTGAAGCCTCTTTGCATGCTCCTCACAACTCACATTCCCACCACGTTTTGTGTCATCCGCAAGCTTGGAAATGTTACATTGGTCCCCACCTCCAAATCATTGATATAGATGGTGAATAGGCAGGGCCCAAGCACTGATCCATGCAGTACCCCACTAGTCACAGCCTGCCAACCTGAGAATGATCCATTTATCCTATTTTCTATCTGTTAACCACTCCTCAATCCATGCCAGTATATTTCTCCAAATCCCATGAACTGTAATTTTGCTTACTAACCTGCTGTGTGAGACTTTACTAAAAGCCTTCTGAAAATCCAAATACACCAGTCCTCCCTTATCTATTCTGCTAGTTACATCCTCAAACCAGTAGGTTTGTCAAACATGATATCTCTTTCATAAATCCACATTGACTGTACCCAATCTCACCATTATTTTCTAAATGCCCAGTTATCACATCCTTTAGAATAGATTCTAGCATTTTCCCTAATATTGATGTCAGGCTAAAGGATCTGTAGTTCCCTATTTTCCCTTTCCCTCCTTTCTTAAATAGTGGGGTTACATTTGCTACCTTCCAATCTGCAAACGCTCTTCCAGAATCTATAGAATTTTGGAAGACGGTGTTAACCTTTGGGTCGTTCAGCTCTGATAAGTGCAGATATATCAATGAAAATACAACCAAGTGTCCTAGGGGAGTAAACTCACTTGCAAGAACTGTTGCGAATCTATTGAAAGCGAAAATGGTTCCACAAACATGTAAGAGTCATATGTGAAATATGGTTGTGAGCATGGGCACAAGGTGCTCCTACATTAATTTAGTAATCTCACTTGGAGAGATCGCAGTTGTTTGAAGCAGTGAAGGGGACTCTTCTAAGGTTGGGGTTGAGAGGAGCAATATGTTGGGAAAATAGAATTTTAAAAATATTTTCACCAAGAGCTTAAGTGGAAGATTGATAAAACAAACTTGAAGCCCACAGGTGTGCTATCAGTGGGTCGCACTTTTGCCCCTGTGTTCCTGATGATGCAGGTTCATTAGCATGCATAGAGGATTGACTAACTAATAGAAGACAGAGAGTTGGGATAAGGGGGGTATTTTTGGGAAATCAATCTGTGACTAGTGGAGTGCCACAGGGATCAGTGCTGGGGCCTCAATTATTTATAATATATATTAATGACTTAGATGAGGGAGGTGAATGTACCATCGCCAAGTCTGCAGATAACAATAGGTGGGAAGGCAAGCGGTGAGGAAGACACAAGGAGCCTCCAGAGGGATATAGACAGGCTAAGTGAGTGGGCGAAAACTTGGCAGATGGAATATAATGTGGGGAAATGTGGGGTTATGCACTTTGGCAGGAAGAATAGAGGAGATGCATATTATTTAAATAGAGAAAGACTGCAGAAGGCTACAGCACAGAGGGATTTGGGAGTCCTTGTGCATGAATCCCTAAAAGCTAACAAAGAAGTTCAACAGATAATAGGGAAGGCAAATGGAATGTTGGCCTTTCTTTCAAGGGAAGCCTTGCTAAAACCATACAAGGTGCAAGTTAGGCCACACCTAGAATACTGTGAACAATTTTGGTCCCCTTATCTAAGGGAAGATATACAATGGAGGCAATCCAGAGAAGGTTCACTAGATTGATCCCGGGGATGGAGGGATTTTCTTCAGAGGAGCAGTTGTGTAGGTTGGGCCTTTACTCATTGGAATTTAGAAGAATGAGAGGTGACCTTATTGAAACATATAAGATTCTTAGGGGGCTTGACAGGGTAGATGCTGAGAGGTTGTTTCCCCTTGTGGGAGAGTCTAGGACCAGAGGGCATAATCTCAGAGTAAGGGGGTGCCCATTTAAAACAAAACAATGAGGAAGATTTTCTTCTCTCAGAGGGTATTGAATCTGCAGAATTCTTTACTGCAGAGGCTGGGTCGTTAAGTATATTCAAGGCTGAGATAGACAGATTTTTAATCAGTAAGGGAATCAAGCGGTTTTTGGGAAAAGGCAGGAAAGTAGAGTTGAGGATTATCAGGTCAGCCATGATCCCATTGAATGGCAGAATAGACTCAATGGGCCGAATGGCCTACTTCTGCTCCTAAGCCTTATGGTCTTATGGTTCAGAGTCCCACGTAAGAGGCTTAGGCACAAAACCTAGAAAGACACCCCAACACAGTACTAAGGAAGTACTATACTGTCAGAGGTGCCAACTTCAGGATGAGATGTTAAAATGTGGCTCTATCTACCCACTTAAACAGACATAAACATTTCTAGGATACTATTTTGATGAAGAATAGGCAAGTTCTCCCTGGTTTCCTGGTCATTATTTTCCCTTTTTCCCTTTTCAAGCAAACTTTAAAAAAAGTTTGCTGATGATCACATTTTTTTTTAAGGAACTAGCTGTGTGCAAATTGGCTGCCGCATTTTCTACGTTGCAACCATGACTACAAATCATAGGGCACCATTATATGGCTTCCCCAGTTTGGGGGGGTGGGGTGGGGGGGGGGGTACTGGGGGGGCTAAAATTAATAGCCACTTAGGTGTCTCATTCCACTCCCATTATTATTTAACCCATGGCAGGGGGAGGCCCGTGTCAGGTGGGTTTCCTGGCAGCTTTTACTGGGCAAGCTGATGTCAGGCAAGGGAGTGCAGATCTCCTTTGGAGTCTTCTGTGCCCATTGGAGGCATCACCTCCCCCCCCCCCGCCAAGTTCATACACCCCACTTAACCCTTTCCACCCATACCCCCCTCCATCCCCCACCGTCCCACCGCCCCAGGCCTCTCAAGTCCAGCACCCCTATCCCCCTCACTCTCCTCAATGGGGCCCTCCCACCTGGTGTTGCCAACACCCCTTACCCAAAGACTGGTCTCCATTAGCTCTTCTTCTTTGGGGACAGAATGCGGTCCCAACAGTGGCCACTGCTAGGACTACAGAGCAGAGCTCCATCGGATGGCCGGCAGCGCCTCTAGGGCGGGACTTCCTCCCCAGATGGAGATGGAAGTCTCACCTTTAGCCAATTAATGCCCTGCTACGTGTTAAATGGCTGCAAGGCAGCCGGTATCGGCGGGGAGGCGTTTCCCAGCGACTGTTCAGCTGACAGGGTGAGAAACCTCGCCACCCAAAAACCCTCGCCCTTAAAGCGCTTCATTGGCTTTAAAGTGAGGCCATGAAAGATACCATAGAAATGCAAGTTCTTTCTTTCTTCATTTTCTGCTTTATACAGCTTAGTTTTCATATTAGGCCATGCATTTACAAGCTTGTCCCTGATTATCATGCATGACCTGCACTCTCTCTAATTAATGAACTATATCAGATTAACACGGGATTCAGGGATATAGTGTCAGCTTCGGAAGAACCAACAGTCACCAGCAATACAATTTAAATATTTCATAACCAATGTTTATTAGAAATTAATAATGCATTTCAGATTATGCTATCAAATATTCATGAATTGGTTTGCGGGACTGTATTTACAGTGTTGTTGAAATATTACTGAGTGGTTGTTAGAGTGATATCACAAATTTATTATTGCTGCTACCATTTCACTTTTGTGTTGTTTTTTAACTGGGCCAGATGTTACAAATTTGTTAAGTTCCAGTTATTGAGAGGCTGAAGAAATACAAATTGATAAAACACCATTTCAGAGCGTCAGTCATACATTTCCCATGGACCAAGCACCTTGACAGATTGCTCGTAATTTTATTTAATCTCTTCCTGGAGCTAGCTAACAAAAAAAAAACGACTTGTATTTATATAGTGGCTTTCACAGCTCAGACCATCCCAAAGCACTTTACAGCCAATGAAATGTTGTCACTGCTGAAATGTAGGAAACATTGATGTAGGTTCACAACATGACCCCACAAACAAAAAATTATTATATTTTTAGTGATGTTGGTTGAGGGATAAATATTGGCCAGGATCAAAGCTCTCACTATTTTTTTTTGACTGTGCAGGTGGTTTATTTGAGTGCACGCCACCTTTAAATTGTTTTGCGCGGCCAACTTGTGCGCAGTCTGTGTGGCAACTTTTGAGTAGCTGCATAGCCATGCAACTCCGAGGGAACATTGGCCAGGACACAGGAAAACTCCACTGCTCTTCTTCAAAATAGAGGCATGGGATCTTATGTCTACCTGAAAAGGTCTAATGTCCCATCCAAAACTCAATGCCTTCAATGGTGCAGCATTGCCTTAGCACTGGGAACATCAACCTAGATTTTTTTTGCCCCTGCCCCTCGAGTGGGACTTGAACCTTTTGCCTCAGGTGTGAGAGCACTACCGGCTGAGCCATGACTAACATCTGAACCACTTAGCTGCTCACACTCAGATCCTAAAATGAGAAAGTGCTTTGCTTCTCAGGATTTCTGTCCTTCAATTCGAGGGCAAACTCACCATGTATTGGAACTTAAAAATAGAAGAAGGAGTATGCCATACAGCCCTTCGAGCTGCTCCACCTGTCAATAAGACTTGGCTGATCTGATCTTGGTGCAGCTCAACTTTCCTACCTATTCCCCATAACCCTTGACTTCCCTATAGTTCAAGAATTTGCCTAACTCATCCATGAACATGCTCAGTGACTCAGCCCAATAGCTTCTGGGGTCAAAAATTCCAAAGATTCACGACACTCTGGGAGAAGAAATTCTTCCTCATCTTTATCTTAAATGGGCAACCCTTTATTCTACAACTTTGTCCAATAGTTCTAGATTCTCCCATGAGTGAAAACGTCCTTTCAGCATTTACCCTGTCAAGCTCCCTCAGAATCTTATCTGTATCAATAAGATCACCTCCCACTCTTCTAAACTCCAATGAATATAGGCCCAATCTGCTCAACCTTTCGCCATTAGACAACCCCTTCATCCCAGGAACCAATCTTCTCTGAACTGCCTCCAGTGCAAGTATATCCCTCCTTAAACAAGGAGACCAAAACTGTACATAGTATTCCAGGTGTGGTCTCACCAATGCCCTATGCAGTTGCAGCAAGATGTCCCTACTTTATACTCCATTCCCCGTGCAAAAAGACCAACATTCTATCTGGCTTCCTAATTACTTGCTATACCTAAATGCTAAAATTTTGTGTTTCATGTAGGACACCCAGATCCCACTGCACATCAGCATCCTGCAGTCTCTCTTCATTTAAATAATAGTTTGGTTTTCTATTCTTCCTACCAAAGAGGCTAACTTCACATTTCTACCATTATACTCCATCTGCCAACTTTTTGCCCACTCACTTAACCTATCTATATCCCTTTGCAGATGTGTCCTCCTCACTAATTACTTTCCCATGTATCGTTGTACCATCAGCCCCAGGTCCTTTCATCCAAGTCATTGTAAATCGTTGAGGCCCAGCAATGATCCCTAAGACACTCCACTAGTTCTAGATTGCCAACCTGAAAATGACCCATTTATCCCGACTCTGTTTTCTGTTAACTAGCCAATCCTTGAACCCTGCTAATATATTAACCCCAACACCTAAGCTCTTATCTCCTGTAGTAAACCTTTAAACTGCACCCTATCGAATGCCTTTTGGAAATCCAAATACACCATATCTACTGGTTCCCCTTTATCCATTCTGCTCATCACATCTTCAAAGATCTCGAATAAGTTTGCCAAACTCAATTTTGCCTTTCCTAAAACTCTAAGGTTCAATGCCTGTGAAGGCACTTTAAGAGGCACTCGACTCAATTAATTGTTTTATGATTTTCTAAATGTTCTGCTACTATTTCCATAATAATGGATTCCAGCAATTTTCAATGAAGCTTATAGTTTCTTGTTTTCTGTCTCCCTTATTCCTTGAATAGGTGCATTACATTTGTGATTTTCCAATCCGCTGCGACTTTTTTGAGAATCTATGGATTTTGGGACGATTATAACCAATACATTCACAATTTCAGCAACCACTCTCTGTAAGACCATAGGATGCAAACCATCAGATCCAAGGGACTTGTCAGTTTGCCTAGTAATTTTTCTCTAGGGATACTGATTGTTTTAAATTCCTCCAAAACCATTTTCACCGGGAATTTTTTAGTATGATTGGAGTGATTTTAGCATCTGCAAAACATTGTCAGGCACACAAAAATTTGTTCCAATCTCCGCCATTCCCTTACTTCCCATTATTAATTGTCCAGTCTCGTCTTCCAAGGGATCAATGTTTCCTTGAGCTACTCTCTTCCTTTTGTGGAGGCTCTAACTGTCTGCTTTTAGAATTCTTGCTAGCTTAGCCTGATAATCCAATTTCTCCCTCTTTATTTTTTTTATTCATCATTTGCTGGTTTCTAAAATGTCCCAATCTTCTGGCCCACCATTAATCTTAGTAAAATTGTCTGCCTTTTCTTTCAATAGAGGGAAGAGAGGAGGGAATGGAAATGGATCCCAAAAGTGCCAAAATCCTTCTGAAATGCCCCAGATGCTTTCAATATCTGAACAGTGTGTTGTATTGTGAAGGTAAGATTAAAATACAGAAAGCAAGGATGAGTGAGACCTCAGGATATGACCTCCATCCTCACTGAGTGGGAGGCCTCTTAGAAAGACGGTGCTTTCTGTTGTACAATACAAGAGCACAAACGCAAAAAGGAGGAGCGGAACGCCTGATAAAGTGGGCCCGTGCTCCACACGCTGACACACAGTAATCAATAACCAGCCAATTTTAAGCAAAAGTCCTCGTAAATATTTAAAATCTAATTAACTGATGGAAACAGTGCCAAGGCTAATTGCAAGGGCTGTGCAAAGAGACAGTTTCCTCGCAGCTGTCAACTCAGAGTCTTGGCAGCGTGACAGATCCTGGGTTAAAAAAAAACACCAGCGAATTCAAATCGTCTAGAGACCCCTGCAACAGAAATGTGAAATTAGGCTGGGCTGCTAAACTTCTATTGCATTGAATTTCAACTTACTTAAAGTGCCTTCACAGGCATTGAACCTTAATTATAGCTTGAGTGAAGAGACCAGCACAGTGAAATGGATGTGGAAAGCTCACTGAGGAATTCTGACAGAAAACAAATTACCCTGATCAATCTTTTGCTGGAGGCTACAACTTGTCTTAAATTTACTTTTTCTCCCCTCACATGTCCAGCACGGGTTTTGCCAACTAAAATCAAAGCATCATCCAAAACAAAAATAGGAGAATAATTGAATTCTTTTGATATTTTGCCCAGTGGCAGTTAAGACTAACGAACCTACTCAGTCACTTCCAGCTAGGCTCCCGTGGATAGTTGGTCCAAAAACAAAATGCTGCAGGTGTGGAAATCCGAAATAAAAACAGAAATCGGTTGGAAATGCTCAGCAGATCTGGCAGCATCAACAAAGAGGAAAACCCGGTTAATGTTTCAGGTCAATAATCAGAGCAGCGAAAAAAAATTAAAATTGCAACAGGTTTTGAGGAAACAGGAGGGAAAGTGGGGTGGAGGGGAGAGATGGACAGAAAAGAGGAAAAAGGAAGTTCTGTGATAGGGTGGGAGGCAGGACAGATTAAATGACAAAAGGGTTGATGGCACAAGGCAAAAAGAAATAGTAATTGAGCAAGTTAGGAAACAAAAGATGGGCCTAGTGGAAACATATATGGGAAATCACAGACACATCGCCAACAGCTGCCATCTGAATAAATGGGTGGAAAGTATAATCTGAAATTGTTGAACTCAACGTTGAAGGCGGAAAGCTGTAAAGTGCCTCACTGAAAGACGAGGTATTGTTCCTCGAGCTTACGTTAAGCTTTATTGGAACTGTTTAGGAGGTCAAGGCAGAGTGGGAGTGGAGAGGCAAATTAAAAGCTCGGGGGTCATGCTTGTGGACTGAATGGAGGTGTTGCCAGATTGGTCAGCCTATCAGCGTTTGGTCTTCCCAGTGTAGAGAAGATCTCATCAAGAACTAGACCAGCCATATGTGGTTACAAGAGCAGGTCAGATGCTAGGAATTTTGCAGTGAGTAACTCACCTCCTGACTCCCCAAAGTCTGTCCAACATCTGCAAGGCACAAGTCAGGAGCGTGATAGAATGCTCCCCACTTACCTGGATGAGTGCAGCTCCAATAACACTCAAGAGTCTCAACAGCACCCAGGACAAAGCAGCCCCCTTGATTGGCACCCCATCCATCATCTTAAACATTCACTCCCTCCACTACCAACACACAGTGGCAGCAGTGTGTACCATCCACAAGATGCATTACAGCAACTCACCAAGTCTCCTACGATAGGACCTTCCAACCCTGCAAATTCTACCACCTAGAAGGACAAGGGCAGCAGATGCATGGGAGCGCTACACCCTTCAAGTTTCCCTCCAAGTCACTCGCCGCTCTGACTTGGAAATATATTGCCGTTGCTTTACTGTCACTGGGTCAAAATCCTAGAACTCCCTTCCTAACAGCACGGTGGGTGTTCTTACAACACATGGAATGTACTGGTTCAAGAAGGCAACTCACCACCACTTTCTCAAGGGCAATTAGGGATGGGCAATAAATGCTGGACTAGCTAGTGATGCCTGCATCCCACAAACATATATTTAAAAAATAGTTGAGCAATGAATACAGATTTGAAAGAAACACAAGTAAATCACTGTTTCACCGATTTTGTTAAGGCTTGGTTGTATTTCTGGGCGTCTCCCAGCTAGGTGCAAGATTTTACTCCCACTCGAATACTTTATTCAACAAATTACAAATTAGCTTCTATCCTCCTTACTGTTTACCCAATTAACGTCTCAAATTACTATACATCAAAGCCCCCAGACTAGCTGGCTTTAATCCAATTAAGACACACACAGTCAAACACATAGACACAAGCCCCACTACAATTCCATTTTTAAAATAATTTCCAATAACATTATAGTCATTAATATCTCTTCATGACAATCTTCTTCTCACATTCTTGCAATATATTTTGAACATTAATAAATGTTCATTTCCTTCAGTTAATTCTCAGTGTCTCTCCCTAGAGTTGAGTTGCGAGCATTTATGGACTATTTCTTTCAGACTTGAAATCTGAGAACGCATTCATTAATGACAACCAGTTAGAGTAAGGTTTTTACATTCAGTAAGTTTGAAAGCTCTGCAGGATCATTCTCTAGCCTCTAGCAATTAATCTCCAGGACACTGCTGAGAGCAGCCAGGGAAGAAAAGTCACTGACATTAAAAATTGTACTGTTTTTAAAATTTGATTTGGACACTGTTGTTACTTTTGTAATAAGAAACAGATCCCAGAAGGGGAGGGCAAAGGGAACAAATTTTAAAATCTGCGTTTGGCCTCTTTGCTCAGGGGCCAATTGGAGATTAGTACTGGAGTGGGGGAGGGCCCAGGCAACTCCCCTTCCCCAACCCTCCAGCTCAATTTCCACTGGCAAGGGACAGTCATATAGTAAAGATGCACTCAAAAATGGTATTTATGCCCACATGCCCATTCCACCAAGGTACCCTTCCACTAATTCCACAAACTCCTTAACCACCCAGAAGTGCTACAAAGCGTTGGAAGGATATAGGAGTATAGAAACAGAAGAAGACCATTCAGTCCTCGGGACTGTTCTCCCACTCAATTAGATAATGGGTGATTCCATCCAATGCCTTGGCAGACGTTAAACTCTTCAATCCCGAAAGATCACAGATCAGTAGCATTATCCATGGAATTGGTTGGAAAGTGGAGCTTTTTGTGAAAGCAACAACCAAACTATGATGTGCAAAGTGCAAGGTGGACCTGCTGGTGGACAAGGCGTTGTCACGTGAAAAGGTTATCCCACCTTTGCTAACACCCTCCCTCACACAATTGGAAAGTCCCTGCCAAGAGATCCACAAACGGCTCAATAATGTGAAAAGGTTTGCAGAGGAACAAGCTGCTTTCAAACAGCAAGCCTAGGGAGGACCATCACCTGAAAGGAGCTGCCCTCAGAAATGATGGCAGGTGATTGTTCTTCATTAAAGTTTGGAAGAGGTTGGCAAAGCTGAGGCAACATATTCCCCTCTTCGACCCTAATAAGTTTCCTCCAAGTGATCAATCTGTTTACAACATAAATGCAATCTGCACTGTCAATAACAAGTCCTATAAATATTACAGTGTGATGCAAAATGCTAAGTGAACTGTCATGAAGCTATTAATGTATATAATATTTTGGAAAATATTTTTCTTTTAAAATAGAAATTTAGTCTGTAGGTATGTCCTAATTGGATTAAAGCCAGCTAGCCTCGGCGTTTTGGATGTACTAGTTTGAGATGTAAACAGGGAGATAGAGTGCATTTGCATTTTTTGAATAGAGTACTCAAGAAGTGGGGTGAAAACTTGCCGCCTTTCTAATAGCTACCAAGCCATATGTCTATATTACTAATAAAATTGGTACAATGAATGGGGTTTCATTGTTAAAAGGTAAAGTTGAAAGAGGTTGTTGATACAATGAGGATTGACATTCAATGGGGCTGGTAGGTATAACTTCAGTAGTTTTCAGGTATGCAGGCAGAGGTGATGTAAGATCAAAACACAGCTGCAAGCCTCCAACTGGCTCCACAGTGGAAATAACCTCATTTTGAATTTGTAAGGTGAAAATGTTTTGTCTGGTGTTTGGTAAAGTCTATGGGTTGTTGTTGCCTTAATGGAGATTATAGTTTGGGAATTTGTTAAAAGTTATGGTGGTGGTAATTTGTAGCCATGTGTATATATTTTAACCTGTGTAATAAATAAAATGTTTAATTTAGTTTAATGTAAAACTTCAAAAATTAGTGGTCTGATTCCTGAGTTGAGTCGCATCTCAAACATAACACTTAAAATTATAGTTTATGACAGTAGTTTAAAGTTTCCCTCTGGGATTTTTAAATAACTCAGTTGTACCAACTGCATCGGCCATTACAGAACAAAGTGAATATTGTCAGAAGACAGCCCTGAGTTATAGTGCACTGGCTGTGTTCATCTCACCCACTCCTAATGGCTATCGTCTCCCATTGACTGGCCCAAGCACCTCTTCTGCATTGTTTCTCAAACCTTTTTATGCCTGGATCACTTAAACAGGCAAAAAAAGGCCCTGTAGAGCACCTACTGCCCTGGGCCCGCCTGTTTTTGCTAAAGCTACAAAAATCAAAACTCAACGGAATCAATAGGAAGAACGGTGCCACTTTTAAAGACACACCGATGAGGTGATGTCCAGTTCCAAGCTTTGTTTTCAGCCCCGCAAGCGTTGCAAATCCAAGCTTACAGCTGTATGCTGCAAATAAATCTTGCTTGTAAAATTACATTGTCATTGCTCACTTATGACAACTCGAGTCTTTCACTCAGGAGCCAGTCTCGTTGTGTGACATCACACAAGTGGTGGGGGTAAGGGGTCTGACCTGTTCTCCCATATGGCCTTGGTCGGGGCATTGCACATCAGTGACTTGCATTTTGAACTAGCCCTTGGGCCACCTAGCAGACCCTTGCACTCCATACTTTGAAAACCACTTCTGTATTACGACAAATAACTGCAACCATGGATCACCACTACAACAGCACTGCAGACAAGATTAGCACCCGAGAACTGACCTCCATTAACTTTGAAAAATTCATATCCCATATCTAAGTACCTATTAATGTTGGTAAGACTTGCCAGGAAATCCTGGATTAAAGATTCAGTTATGTAGAAAATAAACACGTGTAAGGATTTCCATTTTCAAACTTAATGTACGTGATGCTTCATTTCATTTGCTTGAAATTGTCCTACATAATGATTCAACTAAAAGTAATTAAAATCTATGTTCTATTAAAATACAACTACAATGTAGTATTGATTGAGACTATTTAACTTTTGGCACACCTTAGAATGCCAAGGGCTGGTCAACACCATTCATTTTGCAAATAGCTAATTCTTGCTTGCTATTTTGATCAATGCAATGTTAATTAATACAGTTAATAGTGGCATCTATGGCTCAGTGGTGGCACTCTTAGATAGAATATTTCTGGGTTCAAGTACCACTCCAGAGATATGAGTGCAAAATCCAGGCTGACACTTACTACTGAGGAAATGCCTCACCATCGGAAGTGTAGTGTTTTGGGTGAGACATTAAATCAAGGCCCAGACGGCTCTTTAAGATAAACATAAAAGAACTCTTGACCCTGTTTCGAAGAAGAGCAGAGGAGGTCTCCCCAAAGTCCTGGCCAATACTTGTATCCCAACAAACATCGCTAGAAAAAGATTATCAGGTCATTATGTTATTGTCATTTATGGGAGCTTGCTATGCACAAATCAGTTGCCATATTTCCTATATTACAGCAATGATTACACTTCAAAAGCCTCATTAGCTGTAAAGCGCATTGGGATTTTCTGAGGTTGTGAAAGATGCTATATAAATGCAAGGGCTGAATTTTCAGGTTGGCGAGGGAGCAGAACGGGACCGGACACAGGCAGGCACAGATCCAAACGCCGCTTGTAATTGGGTCCATACCGCCATTTTATGCAGGCAGGCCAATTAAGGCCCGCCCAGCATACTTCACAACTCCCATGCATAGCAGGAGTGGGCGCGCTCAGCCCGCTGGGTCCAATGGTGACCGGACGGTCTGCATAAAGATAGGCCCTCGGAGCCTCACAAAGGCAGCTCTCAAAGGCTGGGTGAAGGGCTGTGCAGAGGGGCAATGAAGTTCATGGAAATCTGGAGAGTAGGCCATCAGGGCAGGCCAGGCCAGAGGGTAGGCCCTTGGGGCAGGCCAGGCTGGAGGGTAGGCCATCGAGGCAGGCCAGGCCGGAGGGTAGGTCATCTGGACAGGCCAGGCTGGAGGGTAGGCCATCA
This sequence comes from Carcharodon carcharias, assembly GCF_017639515.1. Lineage (NCBI taxonomy): Eukaryota > Metazoa > Chordata > Chondrichthyes > Lamniformes > Lamnidae > Carcharodon > Carcharodon carcharias. The sequence continues at coordinate 16,864,649 of NC_054484.1, forward strand.
GGCTAGGCCACGCCAGAGGGTAGGTCATTGGGACAGACCAGGCCAGAAGGTAGGGTGGAGGCCCAATGTGCCGATGTGTCTTTTCCGATGACTGCCTTGCTGCCCTCCTCGAGGAGGTGGCAACACGGCTGGAGGTGCTGGTTCCCCAGGATGGGAGGAGGAGGCCCCCCCCCACATGATGAAACGTGCCTGGGAGGAGGTGGCAGATGTGGTGAACTCCTGCGATGTGGTGCGGTACACCTGGATCCAGTGTCGCAAGCGCTTTAACGACTTGTTGCGCTCTGGCAGGGTGAGTGCCATGTTGGCATTGGCCATTTAACCCAGCAGGTTGGCTTATTCCCCTGCTGACCTTCCCCCACATGTCTGAGTCTAGTGACTGCATTGAATCATTGACGGCATGTGTCCTTTGCTGGGTAGGCCAGCAAATATTGCCCACGCTGAGGTCAACCTGAGAGGGTGGTGAGGAGATGCATTTTGCCCCTGCAGCATGTGTCCCACATGATTGGTTTGGGGGCAGCCTGGAGGAGCTGCACCTAGGTGCTGTGCTTGAACTGCAGGCCATGTCCAAGTCAGGGTGATGAGATGCTGGGAGGGGAGCTTCAAGGTGGCGTGGCAACAAACCATCTGCTGCCCTCTGCGCTCCATGTGCTTCCACCTCCTTGCTGTGGAAGGATACACCGTGTGGTGCCTAAGGTGATGTAGGCAGCATGTGTCCAAGGGTGGGGGTGGGGGAAAGGCCTAGCATCTTTGTGTGAGTGTTCAGCAGCAGCGGGGTGAGGAGGCACTGGAGCCCTGATATGTCCCACTCTGGTTGGGGTGGGCCGTGCGCAGAGTCCATGTGCAATTTGCACTAATCAATGCTCATCTCTCACTTTCAGGAGAAGAATGCTCATAACGCAGCCGAGCGTGTGAGGACTGGCAGTGGCCAAGCGCAGTTAGCAATTCTCAGCCGGTTCGAGCAGGAGGCCCTGGATTTGGAGAGGCGCCATGTGCTCAGGTACAGTGGCGTTGGTGAGGCTGGGGTGCCACGGCCAGGTATTTATGCCCAGCAGTGAGGTCAGCATTGTCCTCCCAACAGCCTTGGCAGTGCTGAATGTTAATTGATTTAATTTTGCAACATGGCTTGACCATTGCTTATGGAAGGATGACCGAATAATGATCCGGGGGTCAGGGACGGATTTTGACATTGTCTCCACGTTAACTGATCCAATATCCTTGTTCTTCCTTTCAGCATCAGCAGAGCAGGGCCGGGAGGAGGAGCAGCAGAGGCCCCCTCTCACACCTGAGGGCCTGGAAGTCTCACCAGCATCACACCATCTCTGCCAGGCAGGCACCAGTGCAGACACTAGCACCTCGGTGGGAGTGAGAACTTTGGCTAGTGTCCCAGGTCTTAGTGATGAGAGCACTTCATAGTCACTGGAGGAGTTGGCAGAGACAGAGGGTGCCCATGGTGCCAGCAGTCAGAGAACTGCAGGGGACCAGGTACATGCTCAGTCGGTGCCTGATGATATGCCTCTGGAGTCGTCCATGACGCAGCAGGTGCAGGAAATGTGGCCACATGTGCGGGAGCATCTGGAGGAGTTACATGAGGCTATGCCAGGCTTGGTCTCCATGTGGGAGGAGTCTACACCGATGATCACCAAGGCAATGAGCCACATGGCCGAGCGCCACGCGTCCTTCATGGACGGAGCGGCGACTCACGTGTAGAAGCTCCTCCAGGAGACCCATCAGGGCTTCCTGGGGATGCGCTTGGACCAGCAAGCCCTCACATCGGCAGTGGTCATTGCCAGTGTGGGAGATGGTCTGGGCATCAAGTTTCCCAGATCAGTGCCCATCCATCCACGGTGAGCAGGGAAGGTCTGAAGCGACCTCACGTCAGCGCAGCAGATGCCTGTCATCTCTGCGGGCACCTCTCAGGGCGCTCCGAATGAGGGCGGCAGAACCTCCGCCTCTCTCCCAGTGACCGCAGCATCCGATGAGGCTGTGACGACTGGGGAGATGCCAGCTGTAGAACTGGCAGCTCCCTCCCAGGTGGGGTCAGCACAGGCTCCACGGGCCAGAGGACAATTGCCAAAGTCACCAAGGCCAACAGGATAGCAGAGTGAGCAGGCTGTCTCAGATGCCACTCCAAGTGATGGGGCAGCACTAAGAGGCAGCACCCGGAAACGAAAACATAAGGCACCTTTGGCACACCACGGGTTTTTCACTGGTGCTATTTTGTTGGCCCGAGATGAGGTCATTATGATTTGTTCTGATTTGTAACACTTGTCTTTTTTTTTGCTTAACTTTGTTTGCTTGACACATTAAATTCAGATATGTGACCATGGCTGAGAGTGCCTCTTTTCTTCTGCATGTGGATGGTTTCCAAAAATGTAATGAGTGCTTTGACAGAGCACACTCGCGACCCCAGTGAGCCCTCTTATCCCATCCGTGGATGGGGTTTACACAAATGTCTCCTACCCGCCTGCCTGTTGCGCCTGTGCGCCGACCCGAACATTGGGAGGAAAATCGACGTTGATTGGTCAGTCAAGGGCCTTAAGTGGCCCGTCAATTAAAGGCGGGCGCGCATTGGACATCATTGCACGCCTGCCCAATGAAATATCGCGATGGCGCACGGTGACATCGGGATGCTTGCCCAACGTCACCACGCGGCATTTTACACGTGGACGTGGGGGACCCACCCCACACGCCAACGGGAAAATTCAGCCCCAAAATCTTTTTCACTGAGAAGGGGAGGAGGAATTGAGGATTATAGAGTTAATAATGGCATTGCCTTGTTTCAGGGAAGTTAAAAGAAAGAATTTAAGAATAGAATTTCCAATCAATGAAAATTGCACTGAACTATGGTGCCCATTATTTTTATGATTGACACCATCATCATAATGATTGGATAATGTTGGATAAAATGCACTCTAAAGAGAACATAATAAGAGCGTCAAGCAGTTATGTATAAACTTCATAAATTGAACGTCCCACCTGTTAATGTTCTTTAAAGTAAAGGAGCAACAGATTGAGTAAGTTGTAGGAGGAAAGATGTCAATAATAGAACATTCATGAGTGTTAACGTTTTCAGATTTTGTTTGTCTTCATGGGAAAGGACAGTGGTATACAGCCATGAAGGAGTTGCCCTGAGAGTCCTCAACATTGACTCCAGATCCCATCAAGTTTCAAAGCATCAGGTCAAACATGAGCAAGGAGAGCCCTCAGTTTATGTCTATCACCCTCCCTCAGCTGATTAATCAGTACCCCGCTACGGTGAACACCAATTGGAAGAAGCAATGGAAGTCACAAGGGTACTTCAATGTTTATAACTTGGTAACACCACATCTCACCAAGTTAACAGAGTCCTGAAGGGCATATCTGCCAGACTAGTGGCAGTTGGTAAGAGACCAAACCTACTCGACCTTATCCTTACAATCTCCCTGTCCCATGTGCATCTGTCTATGTTAGTACTGAAATCAGTGACCACTGAACACAAGAGATAGGAGCAGGAGTAGACCATATGACCCATCAAGCCTGTTCCTCCCATCAATATACGCATTGCTGACCCTAGGTTTCAACTCCCCTTCCCCACCTGCTCCCCATACCTCTTGATTTCCTGAAGGACCAAAAATTTGTCTGTCCCAACCTTTGACATAGTCAATGATGGAGTATCCACAACCCTATGGGGTAGAGAATTCCAAAGATTCACAACCGTTTGAGCAAAGTCATTTCTCCTCAGCTCGGTCCCAAATGATTGATCCTTTATCCTGAGACTTTGTTCTAGATTCTCCAGCCAACGGATACAACCTCACAGTGTCTACCCTGTCAAGGCCCTTTAGAACCTTCTATGTATTAATGAGATCACTTCTCATTATTCTAAATTCCAGAGAAACAGGCCCAATTTATACAGCCTCTCATCATAGGACAGCCCTCTCATCCCAGGGATCAATCTAGTGAACCTTTGCTATATCCAGTGCAAGTATATCTTTTCTTAAATGTGGAGACCAAAACTGCACACAATATTCCAGATGTGGCCTCAGCAAAGCCATGTGCAATTGCAACAAGACCTCTTTAACCCTGCACTCCAACCCCCTTGCAATAAAGGCCAACATGCTTGCTGTATGTGCACGCTAGCTTTCTGAGTTCCTTATATGAGCACTCCCAAGTCTCTCCAAACATCAACATTTACAAGTTTCACCCCTTTTAAAAAATATTCCGCTTTTATATTCTTATGACCAAAGTGAATAACCTCACACTCCCCCACATTATACTTCATTTACCATCTTTTTGCCCATCGAATTAACCTGTCTATATCTCTTTGCAGCTTCGTTGTGCCCTCCTCACAATTTATATTTCCACCTAGCTTTGTATTCTCAGCGAGCTTAGATACGTTGCTCCCTGGCTGGAATTTTCCGAGCCCACAGCCGGCGGGTGTGATAGGTGACGTACGCAGAAAATATGGCGGGACCCACTTCACAGCGGCGTGAAGGCAGGTCGCAGTTGTCCACTCCGCCCGCCAATGATCGGCTGGGAGCTAATTGCAATGCATTGGCATATAATTAAAGGGCCATCCCTCCAGGCTCTTGTATTGTCCGTCCATGTCGGTGGGAAAGCACGTTGACATGTTTCACAACAGCACACAGGCAACATGCACTTGGTGGCCTTCACTTTGGGGGAACTGAGGTGAGTGAGTAGCAGAATTCTTCACAGCTCACCCGTTGTTTACAGGCTTTAGGGCCGCTGGGGGAGGGGTGTGGGCGGAGAAAACTGATGTCTGGCCCCGCAGGTGACTGCTGAGGAGTGGGGGGTGCTTGCGGGCAAGGGCTGGCCAGCCTCGGAGGCAGCTGCTAAGGAGGGTGGGAGAAGGATCAAGTGCTGCCCTGGCGCACAGGCAATCGAGGTGGGTGGCAGGGTAAGCGAGGGGAGCGGCCACACATTAGGGACACCCTGTATAAACTGACCGTGTCTCTGCAACTGAGACAGATCAGGCGCAGCCACAGTGAGGTGACTGGGGTCGGGGTCCTAGCCTGCCCACCGAAGCAAGCATCACGGAGGCATCAAAGGGCCAGCAAGTGCTCCATACGATACCCGAGCGACTGAGGCACCGGACTGCACAAAAGCAGGAGCAGCAACTTCATGAAGAAGGGGCAGCAGGGGCTCCTTCACGCTAGGAGTGACAACGAGCTGTGGCTGGTCGGCGCCTAGTGACACCCAGGGTCTATAGATGCCGCCTGCCATTCCTGCAGATGACTGAGAACCAGTGTTGCCGATGACTGCACACGTCTAGGGACCTGGTGGCTCCCATCTGCCACTTAATGCAGGACTTGGCGCCAAGGGGACATGGACGGCATCCACTGCCAGTGGCTGTGAAAGTGACTGTGGCGTTCAATTTCTATGCCAGTGGCTCCTTTCAGGGCTCCACAGGTGACCTCTGCGGGACTTCACAATCCGCCACCCATAAATGCATTCATGAGGTCACGGATGCCATCTTCTCATGCACAGAATATAAGAGTAGGGAGGTTAGGCTGGAACTGTATAAAATGCTGGTTAGGCTACAGCTAGAGTATTGTGTGCAGTTCTGGAATCCGCATTATAGGAAGGATGTGATTGCACTAGAGAGAGTACAGAGGAGATTTACCAGGATGTTGCCTGGGCTGGAGAATTTTATTTATCAGGAGAGATTGGGTAGACTGGGGTTATTTTCCCTGTAGCAGAGGAGATTGAGGGGGAACATGACTGAGGTGTATAAAATTATGAGGGGCATAGATAGGTTAGAGAGTAAGGAACTTTTCCCCTTGGTGGAGAGATCAATAACAAGGAAGAATAGATTTAAGGTAAGGGGCAGGAGGTTTAGAGGGGATATGAGGAAGAATTTTTTCACCCAGAGTGTGGTGAGAATCTGGAACAACAAGTTAGGTACTTATTTGATCGGCGCAGACTCGATGGGCCAAAGGCCCTTTTTCTGTGCTGTCGACCTCTGTGACTTTATGACTGTGTGACTCTATTCTACATAACACACAACTTTGTGTATTTCGCCAGGCCAGGACACAAGGGCCATTGGATTCGCCCTGATCTTGGGATTCCCACAAGTGCAGGGTGTGATTGGTGCTCAGGTCTCCGTTGCTACACTCAATGGACTTCATCAACCGCAAGGGCTTCCACTCACTGAACATGCAGCTGGTATGTGACCATCAGAAAAGCATCCTGCAGGTATGCGCACAGTTTCCAGGGAGTGTGCACGATGCCTACATCCTGAATCACTCGCAGATCCCTGCAGTCTTCCAAGGTCAACAGAGGCTGCAGGGTTGGATCCTTGGGGACAGAGGCCATGGCTGATGACACCCGTGTGGCAGCCTCAGACTGCAGCAGAGCGACTCTATAATAAGGCTCATGCAGCAACTCGCAACCTGGTGGAGCAGACCATCGGGATGCTGATGGTGAGGTTGTAGTGCCTGGACCGGTCTGGTGGAGCCCTGCAATACAGTCCACCGAGAGTTTCACGCATCATCGTTGTCTGCTGTGCCCTTCACAACCTGGTGCTGAAACGGGGAAAAGATCTGGCTGAGGAGGAGATGGAGGAGCTGGAGGTCTCCTCTGATGAGGAGGACGCTGATGAGGATGAGCATGATAGGGCCCTCGGTAGTGACAACGGGGATCACGCTCTCGCATTGGCTAGGTGAGGCAGGCGCACTTGGGAGGCCCACAAAGCTGCCAGATTTGTGGAGGATGATGACGACATGCAGTGAGGTGCCCCCATAAATCCTCACATCGCGGTTGTGAATGTTTGACTCCAATCTGGCTTATCTCAGCGCCAATACCCCCAGTGAGAATGCTCCTGTCATGGAGACACAGTGGAGGCCATAATATTCACTCGATTGCAGGAGGATGATGACAACATGCAGTGAGGACAATCATTGGATCTTCACATAGACTCTGAGAATGTCTGACCCTGTCTGGCTGAAGGCAGCTCGCTTGCGCTCCATGATCAGGGCCATCTCAGAGACGCAGCCATGAAACTTTAGACACATCCGATACTGTGTCTGCCTTCAGCATCTCAGCCCTTCAGGAGCGGGTACACAGCATCACTGGTCACAGATGCTGGTGTGATGGTGGCCAGCTCCACCTTAAAGGTGCTGAGAGCACACAGAGAGAATGAGAGAACTCTGTGGCACCTGCCCACTATATTCTGGCAGCAATGACCAGCACCGCCGAGGTGCAGGCATCAGTAATGTTTCCAGGAAGTGTGATGCTGGACCATCACTGTGGTCTGAAGGCTGCACAGAGCACAGGGAAGAGGCCCTGGACTGAGACACCTGCCTTTATCTTGTGCAGAAAGGTTTCACATCTGAGTGACAAGAACACTGCTCATCAGGACAAGGAGCCATAAACAGGGAGACATTCTTGGGGGTTTATCGACAATAGTGAACAATATGCACAAGTGATTAACACCTGTACCCAGACTGTGCAAATATTTCTCCTTAACTGTCCTAACCCTGCCACTATGTCTTGGTGCTCCCTGGACATCCATAGCAGAGGTGGAGCCAGCCTGCTGACTGTGACACCCTGTCTGAGATATCTTTGGTGGGTGTCCTCTGGAGGTCCGAGACTTGGAGGACCCCGGCCGGCTTTCGGGGTCCTGCTGTGTGGTCATGGTATCCTCCTCAGCCTGTGAAGCTGGATCTGCGGAGGTCACAGGGAGAGGGGGGTCAGATGGGCTGGTTACTCCCTGGGTGGATGGGTCTGGGGTGTGCACCTCCTCCCAATGGGTGCCCGAGGGCCCCTGGCTGACTCCTTGAGGTGAAGGGGAAGCTGGAGTGAGATCGAGCTGCCCAGCATCCCTCTCATGTACACTCTGTTGGAGGCCAACTATTGCATCAGCGATGGATTTCAGCCCGTGCAGCAGTGCAGGAGGCACGTCCTGGACCAAGGTCTCCATGGCGGCCGCCATCCTGCCAGTGTTGACCTCTGCAATGCCGGCGCTATCACCTCAGCCTGAAGATGGATGGAATCCTCCATCATACCTCGCAATCTGAGGAGTGCAGCAGACATCCCTCCCTGATGTTCCCGAGCTTGCCTTTGCAGTTCCAGCAACTGTGACATGACCGAGTCCAGAGGCTCGTCATCTGACTCAGACTGAGCAACGTTCTGGCCTCCAGCAGTCCTCCGACTGCCGGGAACCTTGGAAGTCCCTGCCTCCGCCTATTGTGAATCAGAAAGTGCGATGTGCTCACCAGATTGTGGTCCGAAGACTACTCTAAAGCTAGTTCCCACCAAGGTGTGTCTCTGCACTGGTGGAGGGTCTGGGTGAGCGCTGTGATGGGACCTCAGGAAGGGTGCCTTCAGATCCCTCTTCAGAGGTTTCTTCGGAGCTTGCTTGGAGGCTCTGGGTCGTGGACTCCATCGTTTGCCTACCAGATGTGCCTGTGAAAGCAAGGGGAGATAATTAGTGCAGGGCAGTGCCCTGTGGAAGAGGACACATCACTCACAGCATGATTGTCTGATGGATGTTGCACTGCTGGATCCTCACTTGGTAGAGCAGCGCTGACTTCACCGTCAGCACAGGACCGGTCCCGGTCATCGCTGGCCAGCTGGATGGCTGTTTTTAAATTCTGTCAGAACTTTGAATTCCGGCATCCCTCCACCTGTCTGTGACCTGTCCCCCCTGTTGTGAGCCAGTTTGCCCTGCATGGATAGAGGTGGGGAGTCTATCAGGATGCCTGCCGGGCCAGATGATAAGTATGCCTGGCCTGTGTGGGTAGTGAGTGGTTCCATGGACAGGATGAGGACCATGACAGTGTGTGTGAAAGAGTGAATGGTGATGTCCCTTGCACTGGCAGTGAGTGAGGGCCCTGTGGGTGTGTGATGGCTTTGTGAGTGTGTAAGTTGGGAGCGATGAAAAGAGTGGCTTACCCTGGTGGAACAGAGGAGATCATTCATCCTTTTCTGGCACTGGGTGGCTGTCCTCTTCTGAAGGGCGTTGGTACAGACCACTGCTTCCAAGCCAGGCTGGTGACATTGCTACCCATCCTGCAGCCAGAGCAGGGTAGAGCACATCCCATTGGGCCTCCACAGCATCCAGCAATCGCTCAAGGGACCCGTTGTTGAAGCGGGGGACTGCAGTCTTTTTGCGTTTGCAAGCCAGGTCTCCCGGGCAGCGGTGTTGAGCTGGTGGCGATGAGCGCTTAGCTGGCGGCTGCCTTTTAAAGATGGTGGCCGGCGTGATGCAAGGTGATGACGAGCGGGCGAATGAGAGCCCGCCCGCCATGGAAACGTAGGAGTGAATATATAATGAGGCGGGCTCAAGGAGATACGGCGTGAAAACCCGCCATTTTCATCGGTAGGCAGGGCTCCATTTTGCCCGTCCACTGCTGCACTTATTGCCATTCTGGGAAAATTCCGCCCTCTGTCTCTCTGTCTAAGTCATTAACATATATTGTAAATAGCTGCAGCCCTTTGTGGCACTTCCACCATTCATGGCCTACCAACTTGAAAATTCTCCATTCACGCCCGCTCTCTGCCTCCTGTCAGCTAACCAATCCTCTATTCATGCTAATATATCACCCCCAACTCCATGAGCCCTTATTTTCGAACAGTTCTAGCAAGTCAAGACAGGGCATCCATGAGGCGCTGTGGGCCATCAGCAGCAGCAGAATTGTACTCGAACACAATCTGTAACATCATGGCCCAGCATATCCCCGACTCTACCGTTACCATCGAGCCAGGGGATCAACCCCGGTTTAATGAAGAGTGCAGGAGGGCATGCCAGGAGCAGCACCAGGCATAGCTAAAAATGAGGTGAAGCTATAACACAGGACTACTTGCGAGCCAAACAGTATAAGCAGCAAGTGATAGACAGCTGAGCGATCCCACAATCAACGGTTCAGGTCTAAGCTCTGAAGTCCTGCCACATCCAGCTACGAATGGTGGTGACAACTCACTGGAGGAGGAGGGTCCACAAATATCTCCGTTGTCAACGATGGAGGAGCCCAGCACATCAGTGCAAAAGATAAGGCTGAAGAATTTGCTACAATCTTCAGCCAGAAGTGCCAAGTGGATGCTCCATCTCAGCCTCCTCCAGACATCCCCAGCATCCCAGATGCCAGTCTTCAGCCAATTCAATTCGCTCCACATGATAACAAAAAAATGGCTGAAGGCACTGGATACTGCATAGGCTATGGGCCTTGACAATATTCTGGTGACAGTACTGAAGAATTGTGCTCCAGAACTTGCCACGCTAGTAGCCAAGTACTGTTACAGTAAAGCTACAACACTGATATCTACCCGGCTATGTGGGAAATTGCCCAGGTATGTCCTGTACACAAAAAGCCGGATAAATCCAACCAGTTCAATTATCGCCCCATCAGTCTACTCTCGATCATCAGTAAAGTAATGGAAGGGGTCATCAACAGTGCTATCAAGCTGCACTTGCCTAGCAATAACCTGCTCACCGTCGCGCAGTTTGGGATCTGCCAGGGCCACTCAGCTCCTGACCTCATTACAGCCTCGGTTCAAACATGGACAAAAGAGCTGAAGATGAGGTGGGAGTGACTGCCCTTGACATGAAAGCAGCGTTTGACAGAATGTGGCATCAAGAAGCCCTAGCAAAACACAGTAAATGGGAATCAAGGAGAAAAGTCTCCGCTGATTGGAGACATACCTAGCACAAAGGAAGATGGTTGTGGTTGTTGGAGGTCAGTCATCTCAGCTCCAGAACATCACTGTAGGAGGTCCTCAGGGTAGTGTCCTCAGCCCAACCATTTTCTGCTGCTTCATCAATGATCTTCCTTCCATCGTAAGATCAGAAGTGGGGACGTTCGCTGATGATTGTACGATGTTCAGCATCATTCGCAACTCCTCAGATACTGAAGCAGTCCATGTCCAAATGCAGCAAGACCTGGACAATATTTCCAATAGTTTCCCTACCACTGATGTGAGACTCACAAGTCTGTAGTTGCCTATAACCCTTAGCTCTACAACCTTTCTTAAATAGCGGAACCACATTAGCTGTTCTCCAGTCCTCTGGCACCTCTCCTGTGGCCAGAAAGGAATTAAAAATTTGGGTCAGAGCCCTTTCGATCTCCTCCTTTGCCTCCCTCAGCAGTCTGGGACACAAATCACCCAGACCTGGAGATTTGTCCACTTTTAAGCCTGCCAGGACCTCCAATACCTTGATAAAAACAAAAAAACTGCGGATGCTGGAAATCCAAAACAAAAACAGAATTACCTGGAAAAACTCAGCAGGTCTGGCAGCATCGGCGGAGAAGAAAAGAGTTGACGTTTCGAGTCCTCATGACCCTTCGACAGAACTTGAGTTCGAGTCCAGGAAAGAGCTGAAATATAAGCTGGTTTAAGGTGTGTGTGTGGGGGGCGGAGAGATAGAGAGACAGAGAGGTGGAGGGGGTTGGTGTGGTTGTAGCGACAAACAAGCAGTGATAGAAGCAGATCATCAAAAGATGTCAACAACAATAGTACAATGAGAACTGTCGGCGCGACATTAGTCGTCTCAATTTCTCTGCTCCTCTCACCCATTCTAACCTGTCTCTCTCTGAACTTACTGCACTCCATTCTCTCAGGTCCAACCCTGACATTGTCATCAAACCCGCTGACAAGGGTGGTGCTGTTGTTGTCTGGCGCACTGACCTCTACCACGCGGAGGCTGAGCGTCAACTCGCAGACACTTCCTCCTACCTCTCCCTGGACCATGACCCCACCACTGAACATCAAGCCATTGTTTCCAGGACTGTCACTGACCTCATCTCCTCTGGGGATCTCCCTCCCACAGCTTCCAACCTGATAGTTGCCCAACCTCGGACGGCCCGCTTCTATCTCCTACCCAAAATCCACAAACAGAACTGCCCCGGTAGACCGATCGTCTCAGCTTGCTCCTGCCCCACAGAACTCATTTCTCGTTATCTTGACTCCCTTCTCTCTCCCCTTGTCCAGTCCCTTCCCACCTACATCCGTGATTCCTCTGACACCTTACGTCACATCAACAATTTCCAGTTCCCTGGCCCCTACCGCTTCCTCTTCACCATGGACGTCCAATCCCTCTACACCTCCATCCCCCACCAGGATGGTCTGAGGGCCCTTAGCTTCTTCCTCGAACAGAGGCCCGAACAATCCCCATCCACCACTACTCTCCTCCGTCTGGCTGAACTTGTTCTCACGCTGAACAATTTCTCCTTCAACTCCTCTCACTTCCTCCAAATAAAAGGTGTGGCTATGGGTACCCGCATGGGCCCCAGCTATGCCTGTCTCTTTATGGGGTATGTGGAACATTCCTTGTTGCAGTCCTACTCCGGCCCCCTTCCACAACTCTTTCTCCGGTACATCGATGATTATTTCGGTGCTGCTTCATGCTCTCGTCAGGACTTGGAAAAATTTATTAATTTTGCTTCCAATCTCCACCCCTCCATCATTTTCACGTGGTCCATCTCTGACACTTCCCTTCCCTTCCTTGACCTCTCTGTCTCAATCTCTGGTGATAGACTGTCCACCAATATCCATTACAAACCCACCGACACCCACAGCTATCTCGACTACAGCTCCTCACACCCCACTTCCTGTAAGGACTCCATCCCATTCTCTCAGTTCCTTCGCCTCCGTCGCATCTGTTCCGATGATGCTACATTCAAAAACAGTTCCTCTGACATGTCCTCCTTCTTCCTTAACCGAGGTTTTCCACCCACGGTCGTTGACAGGGCCCTCAACCGTGTCCGGCCCATCTCCCGCGCATCCGCCCTCACTCCTTCTCCTCCCTCCCAGAAACATGATAGGGTCCCCCTTGTCCTCACTTATCACCCCACCAGCCTCCGCATTCAAAGGATCATCCTCCGCCATTTCTGCCAACTCCAGCATGATGCCACTACCAAACACATCTTCCCTTCACCCCCCTTATCGGCATTCCGTAGGGATCGCTCCCTCCGGGACACCCTGGTCCACTCCTCCATCACTCCCTACTCCTCAACCCCCTCCTATGGCACAACCCCTTGCCCACGCAAAAGATGCAACACCTGCCCCTTCACTTCCTCTCTCCTCACCGTCCAAGGACCCAAACACTCCTTTCAAGTGAAGCAGCATTTCACTTGCATTTCCCCCAACTTAGTCTACTGCATTCGTTGCTCCCAATGTGGTCTCCTCTACATTGGAGAGACCAAACGTAAACTGGGCGACCGCTTTGCAGAACACCTGCAGTCTGTCCGCAAGAATGACCCAAACCTCCCTGTCGCTTGCCATTTTAACACTCCACCCTGCTCTCTTGCCCACATGTCTGTCCTTGGCTTGCTGCATTGTTCCAGTGAAGCCCAACGCAAACTGGAGGAACAACACCTCATCTTCCGACTAGGGACTTTACAGCCTTCCGGACTGAATATTGAATTCAACAACTTTAGGTCGTGAGTCCCCTCCCCCATCCCCACCCCCTTTCTGTTACCCCCTTCTTTTTTTTTTCCCAATAAATTATAAAGATTTTCCTTTTCCCACCTATTTCCATTATATAAAATATAAAAAAAAAACCCACTAGAGCTATACCTTGAGTGCCCTACCATCCATTCTTAATTAGCACATTCGTTTAGATAATATCACCAACTTTAACTTTAACACCTATGTGTTCTATTGTACTATTGTTGTTGACATCTTTTGATGATCTGCTTCTATCACTGCTTGTTTGTCGCTACAACCACACCAACCCCCTCCACCTCTCTGTCTCTCTATCTCTCCGCCCCCCACACACACACCTTAAACCAGCTTATATTTCAGCTCTTTCCTGGACTCGAACTCAAGTTCTGTCGAAGGGTCATGAGGACTCGAAACGTCAACTCTTTTCTTCTCCTCCAATACCTTGTCACTCCCTATAGAAATTTGCTCAAGAGCCTTCCCCAGTCTCTGTCCCCAAGTTCCATACCTTCCTTCATCCCCATTCTCTTGGGTGAAGACTGATGTAAATGTGAGTCAACCCACATTGCTGTGGTCTGGAGTCATATGCAGGCCAGACCAGCAGATTTCCTTCCCTAAAGGGTATTAGTGAACCAGATGGGATTTTATGATGATAGTTTCATGGCTGTCATTAGACTATTTTTAAAATTCCAGCTGTTGTGGTGGGACTTGAACCTGAGTCCCCAGAGAATTAGCCTAGATCATTAGCTACAGTGACAATACCACTATGCCATCACCTCTCCCCCCACTGTTTCTTCTTCTAAGGGACCAATGTTTACCTTAGCTATTGTGTTTTTATATACTTATAAAAGCTGTAACAATCTGTTTTTATATTCCTCTCTAGTTTTCTCTCATATTGCATTTTTTCCCTTGTTATCAACTTTTTAGTGGCCCTTTGCAGGTTTGCAAAGCACTCCTAACCCTCAGACTTGCTACCATTCTTTGCAACCTCATAAGACTTTTCTTTTACTCTAATACAATCCTTAACTTCCTGAGTAAGCCACGGATTGATCTTTCTTGCTGAAGTTTTGTTTTCCAATGGAATGTATTTTTGTTGAACATTATGAATTGTCTCTTTAAATGCTTCCCACTGTTCATTTCCAGCTGTGCCTTTTATTCTATTTACTCAATAGTTCTCCCCTTACACCTGTGTAAGTGGTTTTTGTTTAAGTTTAAGATTGCAGTATGTTGTTTTCAAAATGAACATGTAATTGAATTGCATTATGATCACTATTTCCCAGTGGACCTTTTACTATGGGGTTACTAATTAAACCTGCCTTGCACAATATTAGATCTAAAATAGCTTTATCCCTAGGTGCTTCTAGCCCTTGTGGAAACAAGCCCCATCTTCAGACTAAGGATACTGTCCATCATATTTTGGAGCACCACCACTATGCTAAATGGGATAAACAGATCTAGCAGCTCAAAACTGGGCATCCATGAAGCTTTATGGGCCATGGGCCACAGGAGAATTGTATTTAACCGCAACCTGTAACATCGTGGCCCAGCTTATCCCTCACTACCATTACCGCCCAGATAGGGAACCGACCCTGGTTCAGTGAGGATGGCAGGAGAGCATGAGTGGATCAGGACCTGGCATACCTAAAAGTAGGTGCCAACCTAGTCATGCTGCAACACACATTCTAAAAAGTGGAAGTAGCATGCGATACACAGAGATATGAGATTCCACAACCAAAGGATCATGTCAAAGTTCTGCAGTCATGGGGAGGCAGTAGTGTAGTGGTATTGTCACTAGATAGTAATCCAGAGACCCTGGGTAATGTTCCAGGGGCCTGGGTTTGAATCCCATCATAGCAGATGGTGGAATTTGAATTCTGTAAAAATGTGGAATTAAAAGTCCAATAATGATGGGTTATAAAAACCCATCTGGTTTGCTAATACACTATAGGGAAGGAAACCTGCTGTCCTTACCTGGTCTAGCCTACATGTGACTCCAGATCCACAGAAATATGGTTGACTCTTAACTACTCTCTGAATTAGGGGTGGACAATAATTGCTGGCCTAGCCAGTAACTCCCACATCCAAAGAACTTTTTAAGAAGTCCAGCCACATCCAGTTGTTTATGGTGACAATTAAACAAGTAAATAGGAAAGGAAGCTCCACAAATATCCCCATCCTCAATGACACGGAAGCCCAGCACATCAGTTAATAGACAAAGGCTGAAGTGCTGAGTGGATGATCCATCTCAGCCTCTTCCTGAGGTCCCCAGCATCAGAGATGATGCACAGGTTATGGGCAATGACAATATCCTAGCAGTAGCACTGAAGACTTCTAATCTAAAGCTAGCTGTGCCCCTAGCCAAGCTGTTCCAGTATAGCTGCAACAATGTAGAAAATTGCCCAGCTATATCCTGGCCAAAAAAGGCAGGATAAATCCAATCCAGCCAATTACCACCCTATCAATCTACTCTCAATCATCAGCAAAGAGATGTAAATTGTTATATTTGACAATGTATCAAATGGCAATTACTCAGCAATAATTCACTCACCTAATTCAGTTTGGGTTCCATGAGGAACACTGGGCTCTGGAGTCCTATGTCCAACCATACTCAGCAGCTTTATCTATGACCTTCCCCCCAACATGAGATCAAACATAGGGATATTTGCCTATGATTGCGCAGCATTCAGTACTATTCACAACTCCTCAGATACTGAAGCACTTTATTCCCACACACAGCAAAATCTGGGCAACATTCAGCCTTGGACTGATCGGTGCTAAGTAGGATTGCACCACACAAGTGCCGGCCAATGACTATCTCCAAACAAGAGAGAATCTAGCCATTATCCCTTCACATTCAACAGAATTACCATCACTGAAACCCCACTATCAACATCCATATAAATACCGTGGTTACTAGAGCAGGTCAAAGACTAGAAATTCTGTGGTGAGGAACTCACCTCCTGACTCCCCCCAAAGCCTGTCTGCCATCTACAAGGCACAAGTCAAGAGTGTGATGGAATACTCTCCACTTGCCTAGTTGAGTGCAGCTCCAACAATAGTCATCCCTGGTGTCCTGGCCAATATTTGTCCCTCAGTCAACACCTCAGAAACAGGTTATCTTGTCATTATCTCATTGCTGTTTGTAGAAGTCTGCTATGTACAATTGGTGACCATGCCTACATTTGCCTAGACTCATAGTTCTGGAATACATTCCCTGTACCTTTCTGCCTCTCTACCTCACTTTCCTCCTTTAAGACACTCCTTACTTCTTTGATCAAGCTATTGATCATCTGACCTTATAGCTCCTTTTGTGGCTCCGAGTCATACTTTGTTTTGTGACATTCTTGTGAAACGTCTTGGGACATTTCAACATGTTGGAGGCACTACATAAATATAAGTTATTGTTGTTGCATTGAAGTTTTTTTTTGTTCTGCCATTCACTACTCCATGTATAGATCAGACCAAGTAAAGTTTCCTTCCCTAAAAGACATTAGTGAACCATTCGGAGTTTCTACAATCAAACATTGGCTTCATGGTCATTTTTATTGATACCAGATTTTTATTTCCAGATTCATTTATTTTTATAAACTGAGTTCATATTCCCAAATTACCATGGTTTTTTTTAAATTCTTTCCCAGGATGTGGGCATCACCGGCTAGGCCAGCACTTGTTGCCCATCCCTAATTGCCCTTCAGAATGTGGAGGTGAGCTGCCTTCTTGAACCGCTGTAGTCCATATGGTGCAGGCACACCCACAGTGCTGTTAGGGAGGGAGTTCTGGCATTTTGACCCAGCGACAGTGAAGGAACGGCGATATATTTCCTAGTCAGGCTAGTGAGTGGCTTGGCGGGGAACTTGCAGGTGGTGGTGTTCCCATATGTCTGCTGCCTATGACATTCCAGATGGAATTCCAGATGGAAACGATAGGTGTGATAGGAAGTCATGTAATCTGGGTGACTACCCTAGACCTTTAGACCAGTAACTCAACCACACCACTATCAACATGTAAGCCTAACATGTGACATTAAAACCAATAATAGGGCATCCATCATTACCCTATCTGAGATCACATTATCTCACCAGGTGTGTGTACCTTCTTGTTCTCCTTCTCTGAGTGCCACAATAAATGCTGTCTTTAAATACTAAACCATCAGTTTCTAAGAAAAAATCAAAATTAACAAATATCATCAGTGGCTTTGCAGTAGCAGCTGTCCTCATTAAAATAATATTGAACAAAGTGTGGCCTCAGGAAATACAACAGTCAGGATTACATTAGAGCTCGTGTTAAATTTGACAGCGCATTACATGAAATTCACTCTTAGACATAGAAATTTCCTGCTCCAACTTTGCAGAAGTCTGGCGGAAATCCTAATTCCAACAACTATGTGCATTGATTTTAATGTCTTTCATAAACATAGTAAATCACCTCAAGGAACAAAAAGGGGCATATGTGAGCAATTGGAGACATAGGGCAGAATTTTACAGCCCCATTTCAGCGGGGACAGGGCTGTAAAATGTGAGACATTCTAAACCCCATTGACCTCAGCTGGAAAGTAAAATCCCGCTGTCGTAAAATTCTGCCCATAGTGTCTTTCACACCCGGAGTCCTCCCTCAATGTTTCATCACTGACAATGTCCTTTAGAGTTGCAGCCACTGTTGCAATGAAGGAAACATGGTATCAGCTTGTGCAAAGCACATTCCCACAGCAGCCACAAACTAAAAGGATCAGTTGACACCCCATTCACCACTTAAACATTCACTCCCTCCACCACCAATGCGCAGTAGCAGCAGGGTGTACATTCTGTAAGAGGCACTGCAGAAACTCACCAAGGCTCCTTTGACAGCAGCTTCCAAGCCCACGACCTCAGCCGCCTAGAATGACAAGGGCAGCAGATGCATGGGAGCAGCATAACATTCAAATTCTCCTCCAAGTCACATACCGTCCTGATTCGGAAATAGTGTCGATTAGTCAAAATCCTGGAACTCCCTCCCTAACAGCACTGTGGGTGTACCTCCACCACAGGGGTTGCAGTGGTTTAAGGAGGCAACTCGCCACCACCATCTCAAGGGCAATTAGGGATGGGCAATTAATGCTGGCCTAGCCAGCGACACCTACATCCCATGCGTGAATTTAAAATAAAAGATAATCTGTTCTAATGGCATTGGTTAAAAAGAAGGCCCAACTGTTCTGTGAATACCCTGAGGAGGATTGTTAAATCTCCAGTTGAATAGACAGCTAGAATTTTGGCTTACTGTTTCACCTAATCACCCCCTCCTACAGCACTGAAGCACCAGCATAGATATATTCTTTAAATCCTGCAGTGGGGTTCAACCTACCGATGTAGAGGCAAGAGTCACACCACCTGGGCCACAGCTTACACTTGCAAGTGCTACTGCCTGCTTTCCCTTATGTTTTGCCCTTCCCATTTCACTCTCTGTCAGGAGCAGGACCATAATATTCTGACCTCCAACTGGGCTTCTCGACCCAGACATAACCAACATCAACTTAGAACGTGGACTGCAGCAGTTCAAGAAGGCAGCTCACCACCCCATCTTCTCAAGGGTGATTAGGGATGGGCAATGAATGCTGGCCTAGATGTCAGCGCCCACATCCCAAGAGGAAAAGGTAAGTCAAAATCCAAAAAGTGTGACTCAGGTCCCCTTAGAACCTGCCGTGCTACTGCTTTCAGTCAGCTTTTTCCGACTGTTCCCAAATCTTCCAAGGAGCAGCAAAGACTGTCAGATTGCCACTCTGCTCCTACTTGCCTCTGCTATGCCGGAGCTTCTGCCTATCTGACTGGGCCCGCCAATCCCAACTTCTCCAGAAATACGGAGCGTACCTGAAATGGAGCTGCTTCTTTGTAGTGCTGGGTCAACAGGGGAAGTCGAGCCAGGTTCTATTTTTCCAGCACTGACTGTCGTATTCCGGGAAGCAATTTTAAAAGTTCCAAAGCTTCTTTCAAAAGCTATGGAAAGAAGGTAAGTACCTAAGGGGATACAGTACAGTGAGTAAGAGTGGGTGAGGGGGGGTACGGTGGGTAAGGTAAATGGGTGAGGGTGTAGGGTGGGTAAGGTAAATGGGTGAGGGGGTAGGGTGGGTAAGAGGGTAGGGTGGGTAAGGTAAGTGGGTGAGGGGGTAGGGTTGGTAAGAGGGTAGGGTGGGTAAGGTAAGTAGGTGAGGGGGTAGGG
The DNA here is from genome assembly GCF_017639515.1 of Carcharodon carcharias. Taxonomy (NCBI): domain Eukaryota; kingdom Metazoa; phylum Chordata; class Chondrichthyes; order Lamniformes; family Lamnidae; genus Carcharodon; species Carcharodon carcharias. The sequence goes on from NC_054484.1 coordinate 16,884,215, forward strand.
TTGGTAAGATGGTAGGGTGGGTAAGGTAAGTGGGTGAGGAGGTAGGGTTGGTAAGAGGGTAGGGTGGGTAAGGTAAGTGGGTGAGGGGTTAGGGTTGGTAAGAGGGTAGGGTGGGTAAGGTAAGTGGGTGAGGGGGTAGGGTTGGTAAGAGGGTAGGGTGGGTAAGGTAAGTGGGTGAGGGGGTAGGGTTGGTAAGAGGGTAGGGTGGGTAAGGTAAGTAGGTGAGGGGGTAGGGTTGGTAAGATGGTAGGGTGGGTAAGGTAAGTGGGTGAGGAGGTAGGGTTGGTAAGAGGGTAGGGTGGGTAAGGTAAGTGGGTGAGGGGTTAGGGTTGGTAAGAGGGTAGGGTGGGTAAGGTAAGTGGGTGAGGGGGTAGGGTGGGTAAGAGGGTAGGGTGGGTAAGGTAAGTGGGTGAGGGGGTAGGGTTGGTAAGAGGGTAGGGTGGGTAAGGTAAGTGGGTGAGGGGGTAGGGTTGGTAAGAGGGTAGGGTGGGTAAGGTAAGTGGGTGAGGGGGTAGGGTTGGTAAGAGAGTAGGGTGGGTAAAGTAAGTGGGTGAGGGGGTAGGGTTGGTAAGATGGTAGGGTGGGTAAGGTAAGTGGGTGAGGAGGTAGGGTTGGTAAGAGGGTAGGGTGGGTAAGGTAAGTGGGTGAGGAGGTAGGGTGGGTAAGATGGTAGGACAGGTGAGGGGGTAGGAGAGGTGAAGGAAGTGGGTAAGGCAGCAGGTGGGTAGGATGGCAGCTGGATAGTGTGGTAGGTGGGTAGGGTGGTGGGTGGTTGAGGCGGTAGGTTGGTAGCATGGCAGGTCGCCAGGCAGGTGAAGTGGGTGAGTGGCTGAGGTGGGTAGGGTGGCAGCCAGCTAAATTGGTAGCAGGGTCAGATCGAGTTGTCATGTCACCGGCTAGTCAGGTCAAGTCGGAGGCTAGTCAATTCGGGTGTGGGGGAGGAGCCCAGGATCCGAGGTGGGGGGGGAGTCACATGGTGGGGCCAGGTCAGGTCGCGATGGGGGAGGGTTTCGCCGGTTGTCGAGGTCAGGACAGGTAGAGTCGGGTGTGGGGGGCGGTGGGGTGGTGTGGTCAGGTAATGGATGCTAGTCAGTTTGGGCCAGGCAAGTCAGGGGGTCATGGGGGGAGTCAGGGAGATCAAAGGGGTAGTAAGAGGGCAGGAGGTTAGTTGAAGGCTGAGGCTGTACTTAGTGGGGTCAGTGTGAGTGATGGGGGGGTCAGTGTGAGTGACTGGGGGGTCAGTGTGAGTGACTGGGGGACACTGTGAGTGACTGGGGGACAGTGTGAGTGACAGGGGGGTCAGTGTGAGTGACTGGGGGGGTCAGTGTGAGTGACTGGGAGGGTCAGTGTGAGTGACTGGGGGGGTCAGTGTGAGTGACAGGGGGGGTCAGTGTGAGTGACTGGGGGGGGGTCAGTGTGAGTGACTGGGGGGGTCAGTGTGAGTGACTGGGAGGTCAGTGTGAGTGACAGTGGGTCAGTGTGAGTGACTGGGGGGAACCAGTGTGAGTGACTGGGGGGTCAGTGTGAGTGACTGGGGGACAGTGTGAGTGACTGGGGGGAGCCAGTGTGAGGTGAGTGACTGGGGGGTCGGTGTGAGTGACTGGAGGACAGTGTGAGTGACTGGGGGGTCAGTGTGAGTGACTGGGGGGTCGGTGTGAGTGACAGTGGGTCAGTGTGAGTGACTGGGGGGGGGGCCAGTGTGAGTGACTGGGGGGTCAGTGTGAGTGACTGGGGGACAGTGTGAGTGACTGGGGGGAGCCAGTGTGAGGTGAGTGACTGGGGGGTCGGTGTGAGTGACTGGAGGACAGTGTGAGTGACTGGGGGGTCAGTGTGAGTGACTGGGGGGTCGGTGTGAGTGACTGGGGGACAGTGTGAGTGACAGGGGGTCAGTGTGAGTGACTGGGGGACAGTGTGAGTGACAGGGGGTCAGTGTGAGTGACTGGGGGACAGTGTGAGTGACAGGGGGTCAGTGTGAGTGACTGGGGGACACTGTGAGTGACTGGGGGACAGTGTGAGTGACAGGGGGTCAATGTGAGTGACTGGGGGGTCAGTGTGAGTGACTGGGGGGGGTCAGTGTGAGTGACTGGGGGACAGTATGAGTGACTGGGGGGGTCAGTGTGAGTAACTGGGGGGTCAGTGTGAGTGACTGGGGGGGTCAGTGTGAGTAACTGGGGGGTCAGTGTGAGTGACTGGGGGGGGTCAGTGTGAGTGACTGGGGGGTCAGTGTGAGTGACTGGGGGGGGGGGGCCAGTGTGAGTGACTGGGGGGGTCAGTGTGAGTGACTGGGGGGGGTCAGTGTGAGTGACTGGGGTGGTCAGTGAGAGTGACTGGGGGGTCAGTGTGAGTGACTGGGGGGGCCAGTGTGAGTGACGGGGGGTCAATGTGTGACTGGGGAGTCTGTTGTATCATTAACCAGGAGGTAGACTAAGATTTTTTCTGTCCGAGCAATTCCTGGGTAACTATCCAGAGAAGTAATTCAGAATCATCCGAAATCTCCGACCCTAATTCAGAGATGGAGACTTTTCCGGAGGTTCCTAGAGAGTAGGGGACTTGCCCATCAAAATTTCAGACTTTCCAGGGAATTACCAGAGTAGTACGTTGGGATTTCTAAGGGGTGCCTTAGCACATCTTTCAGGGTATGTTCAGTCTCCGACCAGTGGAGACTGGATGATCTGGGCCATTGAGTATGAGTGGCCTTCATAATTTAGGCTGACAGTCCAAAACAGTGCTGAGGGAGTGCTGCATTGTCAGAGGTGCTGTGATTCAGATGAGACATTAAACCAAGGCCTGGTCTTCTCTCTCAGGTGGACATAAAGGATCCCATGGCATTTTTCATAGAAGAGCAGGGGAGTTCTCTTTGCTATCCTGGTCAATATGTATCCCTCAATCAACATCACAGAAACACATTATCACATCACTCTTTGTGGGAGCTTGCTGTGTGCAAATTGGCTGCATGTTAGCGAAAACCTCACTGGTTGCAAAACACTTAAGGGGTTACTGAGGTCATGAAGGGCATTATACAAATGTAAGTTCTTAAAAGCAAAATACTGCGGATGCTGGAAATCTGAAACAAAAACAGAAAATGCTGGTAAAACCCAGCAGGTCTGACAGCATCTGTGGAGAGAAAAAAACAAAGTTAACATTTCGGGTCCGAAGAGTCATACAGACTCGAAACGTTAACTCTGTTTCTCTCTCCACAGATGCTGTCAGACCTGCTGGGTTTTTATGAGGCTTGCTTAGCTATTCCAACTGAAACCACTTCAGACAACTTACCTGACAGAAATAGTAGATTTTCATGTCATTTACCTTCTGGTTAGGGTGAGTCTTCTGAAGGATGAATGGACAGAGAATGAATGGGACTGTATCAAAACACTTTGATCCACAGAAAAGGGCTGGGGATGTCAAGAAAGCTAGCACCAATTTTGTAATTCTTTATATATCGTACTGCATTGTGACATTTCTTGCGTGTTACCTCCACACAAGTCAGCTTCCCTTTCTCTTAGCCTCTAAGCAGCAAAAACATCAGAGCTGTGGGCTTCAGATCAGGGTGCAGAGGTAGGAGCGAAAGGTCTTAAAGTATCTCTGCACTTAGGGCCTAGGAGCAGAGGGGTGGTTCCCATGGTGCTAATCAGTGGGGCCAGTGCCTTTGAGGGGGGGGCCCTCAGCACCATCCCTCTCTCAAATTTCCGCCTCATGTCTCAATGTGTTCACAAACAAGCACGCAGTGGACACACCACTCCAGGCCAAAGTTCCGGCACTCGAGATCCGATTGTCCTGGAGCAAGAGCCCATGCAGACATTTGTTTTGACAGCTAGAGTGTGTTCTGAGTGATGTAGTCCACCTTTAGTCCTGGTCCCACCCTCCGGCTCAGGCGCCGGCCTACTAAAGGACTACAGGATTCAAGATGACAGAGCGGGCCAGAGAGGCCAGGAGAAGCGACGGTTGCAGCAACAGCGAGACTCAGGCAGCTGGAGTGTTAGGTAGGGCAGGGAGGAAACGCATCTTGCCATCCTAAACTCATCCTCAGTGAGAACTTTTCCAGATCTCCCGGGCCCATGGAGAATGAGAGTGAGAAGAAAGGAGTATGAAGGGGAGTGAATGTGAGATTAAGAGTGTGTGTGAAAGCGTGAGTGTGTGCCAGAGTGTGTTTGAGAGAGTGTGAGTGTGTGCAAGAGCAAAAGAGAGAAAACTGACTGGGAGAGAGGCGGATACACACATGCAAACATATACACACACCCTCTACCTCCTTCCCTCCTCCCCAAAAACCTATACATACAATGGAGGAACACCCAGGCTGAAAGGCAACCCGCTTCCAACCTCCACTTTCTTATGAATTCTGCCACGGCCAGCTAAATGTACACCACCAGTGGAAAACACAGGGTCGGTGTTAGCTAAACCGAATTCCCTCCCTGTTCCATGGTGACCAGGACTTGGGGCCTAGTGCGTCTCTCTCTAGCTCTGCGAAAAGGCCAAATGGGTTTTATTAGTTTGCTCTGCTGCTTGGGACCTTTTGATGGCAATTTTTACTAATTACTCTTTTCTTTAAATTATAAATGTATTGCTTTGACATTGATGAAGTTGCTTATGTTTTCTTCATACCTTAATTTTTTTTTTCGAAATCCGTGTTCAATGCTGTGCCGAACCAGCTTCTGCTGGGTTTCCTTCGGAAGGGGAACAAAAAATTCACAAGTAGTCTGAATGGTTTTTTTGGAGAGCTGGAGAAAGGGGTGTTTTATTTTTGCTCTAATAGAAGCAGGAAGTATTGGAAATGCTCAGCATGCCTGCCAGCATCTGTGCAGAGAGAAGCAGAGGTCGGTGACTTTCCACGAGACCTTGTGCAGGTCATGGGCCTGAAGCATTGACTCTGTTTCTCTCTCCACAAATGTTACCTGGGCTGCTGAGTACTTCTAGCATTTTCTGTTTATATTTCAGGTCTCCAGTATCTGCAATATTTTGCTCCCCTATTAATATGCTCCATGCTGGGCATTTGTAACTGTGGTTAGTTTCAACTTAAAATGAGAAAATAGTTGTCACTCAATGCAAAACATAATTTTTCTGTTAACAAATCCCACATGTGAGGACATAAATAGCGCATTATTGCAGTTGAATTGGTTGGTGCTAATCTGCTGGAAGGCTTTGCCATTTTTAAACTTGGAAGGGAAACTAGTATTCATGCGCCAATTGAATATGGCACTCTTAGTTCAAGATATCCTCATTTGTACATGGGATTGTTGTTTGTGCTGCTTGTGAGGTTCAAGTCTTTTGGATGTTGCTATCTGGATATTGCTTAGGCCCAGGTTCAAAGGAGCAGAGCAAGCTGCATAATATGAACGACCAAGTTGTACCTAATTGTCTGGCAAAGCCATGGTTGTAAAGTCTATTGTACTGAGACCTGACCTTTCGATGGGCTTTATAAATAGAGGCAGAGTACAAAAGCCAAGAAGCTGTGCTAACCTGACAGAAATAGAGAAAGGCATTAGGAAAGGACAAAGAGAGTACGAGATAGAATAAAGGATAGCCAGGAAGAAAAGGGGGAGAAATAGAGAGAGGAGAAAGAACAGTGAAGGAAGCAGAGTCAGGAACAGACAGAGAAAGGCAACGGCCCAGTCAGCCGTAACATTCTCCTTCCTCCACCTTCACCTCTACCTCCTCACATGTCCCCAATGTACCAAAGGGCCCCAGACATTCATCAAGCAAACTGCGGGCAAACAATTTGACCTGAGTTAGAGAAGGGAATGGTTATTATCACTCGGATATTATCAGCTGAAGTATTACTGACAGACAGTTACCTCCCTGTCTCTATTCCATGTTTGGTGGCCGTGGAAATCAAAGCCACAATTTGGAATTACAGTCAAGACAGGCAGTCGAGTATAATAAATTAAAATCCTCCTGATTGCACCATTTATGTTGTGATTATTCAGAAACATATTTCGCAAGAGCCTCCCTATGGACCTCCTTCTCTGAATTATTTGGAAAGTGTGAGAAGCAGCTGAAATTATCTGGAAGCTGTTAAATAATTCCGGGGAGAATATCGTTTAACTCAATATCGCGCTGACAATTAGTGCAATTCAAAAAACTCGCTGCCCAAGAGCACCACCTAGTGCTCCCAGGAACCAATGCATAGAGAATGACTGCTCACCAGCCAGGGACCCAAAATCCCTGTTTTTGTTAACCAATTCCTCTCCTCCACTCTCATCAAAGGTGATGACCGAATGCCCTATGGTTTGGCTGCGTGACCTCTAATGGCCCTTCAGTACCCAATCAATTCTAAAAAAAAATTAAATGAAAGGGAGTTAATTAAAACGAATAAAATGTGTCTTCCTGTAGTGCCTTGCACAACTCCAGACATGAACTTCACAGTCAGTGAAGTACTTTTTTTGCGGTTATAGGGTTGGATTTATGCCAACATGGCAGGAAACTTGAGTCAGGGGAGTTCCCGACTCAGCATTTCCTTTAAAAGGGCCCTCACCTACCATATTGTGTTCCCAAGCTACAGGACCAGGATGGAGTCGTGCCCACTGCTTCTGGAGGGAGTTCTCATTTGAAGACCCACCACAATTCTCTGAAACTTCAACCCTGTTGTATAAGAGGCTGTTAAACCTTCCATACTTCACCCATTGCTCCACCCCACCCCCCCCTCCCCCACCTACACACGCCAAGCTCCCTCATACTCCCATGCCACTCCCCATGTCCCCTCACACCCCATGCCACCTCCATGCCCCCTCATACCCCACATGCCCCCTCCATAGCCATTCAGCTTGTATCCTTTATGGGCATATCTCTGGATCCACATGGGGATGAACAATGTTAAACTTCTAGCGATCTAAGAGAGCTCTCACTCATACACACTTGATACTGAAAAAAACTTTCATTCATGAAAGACATTCAAAAATTTTAGATCCCCTCAAGTGGTCAATTTGTTGTAAAAATAAACTTTGATTTACTAACCATATCAAAGACAGCTAATCCTTTAATTCCCTCTTAAAACTGTCAATCAAAATTTAAACGCAGCAACCCCACTAAGGCGAGTGGTATTAGAGCTTTCAGTCAAGCATTCATAATCGGGTCAGCTGCAATAACAGCCTTTAGGAAATGTCAACAATGATGTCTATTGAAACTGCAGGAACAGAGGGCTAATGTTTTTTTCTAAGTTGCACCAGATGGCCTGTCAATCAATGACAAAGCAGGTGTCTTCTTTTTGCTCCAACTGAAAGCTGCAGCCAGTTTCTGTTTCATTTTTAAAGGGCTGGAGTTTCAAATTACAGATCCTGACACTTAAACAGACCTTATTTGCCCTTCAAGAGCATTTACGTCTCTTCCATAAATTTGTGGCTCCCACACTGAAGGTTAAGGTCCTTTTAGAACAGGGAAAATTGGGTCTCATTGAACTTAAGAGGGTGGAGCATGAATCACACAGGTGGGAAAAGCAAACTGGGCAGGGCTGCTTGAAACTAGCTCCTACCGGAAAAATTGGGATATGCCAGAAATTTGTGGCTGGGGTGCTGGTGACTTCTGCATCCCGGTCCCACCTGCCATTTTCAATGACTTCCAGAGTCGGCTCGACTCCCATAAATCCCGTCCATAGTCACTTTTATAGGGAAACGCGCCAGTCAATTTGCGCAGAGCAAGGTCCCATAAACAGCAGCAATGTAAATGATGTGATAATCTGTTTTGTGATGTAGGTTGAACTATAAATGTTAACCAGTGCTGGTGTTAACCATACTGCTGGATCTTTTTAACATCCCCTCACCTATGAGGGCAGACAGGGCCTCGGGTTTTATGTCACATCCAAAGCACCCCCTCAGAACTGTACTGAGGAGTCAGCTTACATTATCTGCTCAGGTCTCTGGAGGGGGGTTCAACCCCTACAACCTTCTGGTTCAGAAGCAGGAGTGGCTATCACTCAGCCATGCTGACAACTCGAGATGCTGTGTTAGTAAACTATATGAGCTCAGGTGACTCCACTGGTGCTGGTCACTCAAGTTTACCCTAGGGCAGGGACAATATTAGGTAGCGATCAAAGGAGCAGGCTGCATTCCTCCGATGTTGAGAAGGAAACAGGTAGGCTTCTAGCCTCAAGCCAACTATAGTCCCTTCCACACAGCTCTGGCCTAGAACAGCTCATTAGCATGGACCAAGAACAACATGCTTTTATCCATCATCTTTGATGTAGCAGGAACATCCCACTGTAATTCCCATGGTGAGGAGAGCAAATTTCCAACAAAAGTTAGGGAGCTTCCTGGTTGAACAGGTAAGTCTTTTGGAGGCCTTTACGATTGGGGAGAGGGGTAAAGGCAGTCCAAGGGAACTTAGTGTGGTTAGTTCTCAGGTGCTCTCACAATCACCCAAGTTGCAGTTATCTATTGTTACTAAACAAATCTACCTTCAACAATATTTTGGATAGAGTATTTAATATTATATCTAACATGGTGCTTCTATTTTATGCTTGGACCTCTACTCAAACAACAGCCCACGCTGTTCATCTCGTTAGCTGAATGTGCTGCTTCCGCCATCTTGTGGACATTGGGATAATGCAGCCTGCTCTTTAGGATAATGTTAAGGGGTTAAAGAGGACGGCTCCCAATCAGCTGGGATAACTTCAGAGGAGGATGCATAGAAACCTCAGAAAAATTACCTAAAAGCTGTCTTTGCAAAGCTAATGCTGAAGTGACGTAAATAATCAGGAGGCCCCCCTATAGAAATTCAACCCTTCTGCACTGACAGGTGTACAATCTTAATGAAAGGAGTGTTTGGCAAACTATACTTTTTCTATTTGGGAAATAAGTTATGAATGGTACTCCAGCCACCAGCTTTAACATTTACCCTTTCCACTACTAGGACACAATGGCTTCACTGTGCCTAGTGTCCAGCGGACATCCAGCAACTAGGCATGGCTTCTTTGGCAGCACCTCCAAGACACACAACCTCCACCTGGAAGGACAAGGGCAGCAGGCACACAGGAACACCAGCACCACCAAGGTCACCACCAACTTGATCATCCCCACTTGGACGCATATCGCCTGCTATTCGTTCATCATCATTGGGTCAAAATTCCTAAGCACATTGTGGGAGTACCTTCACCACAGGGACTGCAGCAGTTCATGAAGAAGACTTACTATTGCTTTCTTGGGAGAAACTAGGGTGGGCAATATATTGCAGCTTGACCAGCAATGCCCGTTTCTCAAGAATTAATAAATTCATTAATAATTAATTTTTAAAATGTGTACATAACATGAAGCAGGCTGCATTGAAAGGTGTGTCTCTTGTGTATAACAAGCCTAGGCTTCTGCACTCTTTCCAGAGTAAAGAAAGGCTAGACTACTAAGTTCAAATGTTACTTTTGCCCTGACATTGTTGCTTAACCACATTCATATAAGAGCTCCCCCCCATACTGCAGCAGTGTGGAATTTCTAAGGCCCACTCCTTGATTGAGGTTCCTCTCAGCCACACCACCAACTTACTGCTAAATGTTAGGCAATTTGGTGCAATAATCTAACATCCAAAAGGGAAAATTTCCACAGGGTTCTCATAGGAACATAGTAAAAGAATTAAGGCCCTTGAGTGTGTTCCACCGTTCAATTAGACGGTTATTGTATTTCAACTCCATTACCTTCCTTTAGCCATATTCCTGGATACCCTTACCAAACAAAAATCTATCAATTTAAGTCACGAAGATTTCAGTTGTCCCAGTTTTTACCCCCACTGGATTCTTCCCCTTCCCCAGTTTATTTGGATCAACCTTTAGTTGTTTTAAATACTTTGGTTAGATCACCCCTCAACATGTAAACTTGAGGGAATACAAGCCAAGTTCATGTTACTGATCCTCCTTTATAATTCAGGTCAAAAGGGATAGCATAAGAAGGTAGGGCATTTTTTTTACTATTTATACTGTTTATCGTGGAGTTCCACCAATCTCCCGCTGAAGCTACAACAGTAGATCGTGAAGGCCACCTGGAGAAAATCCAAGAAAACGTCTTTAGCACAGAGGTTGTTCCTGGACACTTATGAAGGTGAGGTTGATCACAATTCCGCATGGATCCACAGCACCAGGCATCCGTTAAATTCCCAGTGTAATCAGTGTCACTGTAGGGAGGCAGGGAAGGTGGACGAGCTACCTTTCCCCATGAAGGGGTAAGGAGGGCAGGTCAATCCTGGACAACTCATGCACACCAACTCAAGCATTGACAGAGTCAGGGATTAGGGTACCTCCCTGTCCCCATGGTTACAAGTAGCATGTAAGCCAGAGTGACAAGGCCACATTGCAGAGAAACAATAAATTAATATTTGCTTCATGTCTAGTTATAGATATTCCACTTTTAGAATCAGTGGTCTGTCCACTTACGTCATCAGTTCCCTATGTTAGTTCCTTATTATTTCATTCCATCCCTTCATGAAGTGTTTTTTTAATTCATTCTTGAGATGTGATCGTTGCTGGCAAGGCCAGCATTTATTGTACTGTGATCCCAGCTGATGTTATTATCGGACAAGTCAGATCCCAGAATGAAAACCAACTTGACAGACGCTAATATTTTTATTTAGAAAACTGTGGAGGAAAGTTACTGAACAAATTCACAGGGGTCTGCTGATGAACTTTTAACACAAAGAATGAAATATTTACTAAAACAAGAAAAATGAACTATATCACATCAGATAAAAATGTCGGAAAGATCTCAAGACAAACACAAGTTGATTATTTAAATCATACTATCCCTTTACTTCAGCAATATCTTTACAGACACATACAAATCCAGACAGATAGCCAATTTACAAGAATTATCTTATACTTTAACATTCAGGGTAAGTATGATGTACATGTGAATTAACGGGTGAACTGTGGTCAGGCACACTGCACTCCAAAATAAATGACAGATGCAACCAAAGCAGATTCCATAGATTTCTCAACAACCCACCTAGACATTTGATACATTGTGAGCCAACCAGTCTCACAGAAACTATGTCTTTCTCACAATCTCCATATTTGAAGAACTTGCCTTGGAATTCCCTCCAAACGTCACCCGTACTTGAATGGCTTCAACAAGGATCCACCTCCAGGGTTTCAATCTCGCCTTCCAAGATTTCTTTCCCCAAGATCTCCAAGTACACTCAAGCTTCACCTTCCAAGCACACTTTCAGATCTTCAGCCATGCCAAACAGGACACCACTGCTCCAAAAACCTCTCAATAAAGAGTCGTCAACCTTTTGGTAAAGTCCCACATTAGAGATTAGTGTACAAAATTAAAGCACATGTGATTGGGGGTGATATATTGGCATGGATTGAGAATTGTTTAGCAGACAGGAAACAGAGAGTGAAAATAAATGGGTCTTTATCGGAGTGGTGGGCAATGACTAGTAGCGTACCACGGGGGTCTGTGCTTGAGCTCCTGCTATTCATAATACATATCAATGACTTGGATGAGGGAACCAAATGTAATATTTCAACATTTGCCAACAGCATGAAACTAGGTGGGAAACTAGGTGATGAGGAGGATGAAAAGAGGCTTCAAGGCAATTTAGACGAGTCGAGTGAGTGAGCAAATACATGGCGGACAAGGTGTTATCCACTTCAGTAGGAAAAACAGAATGGCAGGGTATTATTTGAATAGTGACAGATTGGAAAATGGTGATGTACAAAGTGACCTGGGTGTCCTTGTACACCAGTCACTGAAAGCAAGCATGCAGGTGCAGCAAGCAGTTAGGAAGGCAAATGATATGCTGGCCTTCATTACAAGAGAATTTGAGTACAGGAGCAAGGGTGTCTTACTGCAGCTGTGGTGAGACCACACGTGGAGTTTTGGTCTCCTTATCTAAGAAAGGATATACTTGCCATAGAGGGAGTGAGCGAAAGTTCACCAGGCTGATTCTGGGATGGCAGGGTTGTTGTATGAGGAGAGATTGGGTCACTATGCCTATATTCACAGGGGTTTAGAAGAATGAGAGGGGATTTCATTGAAACGTATAAAGTTCTGACAGGGCTGGACAGACTGGATGCATGGATGATGTATCCCCTGTCTGGGGGGGTCTAGAACAAGGGGTCACAATCTCAAGATACGGGGTAGGCCATTTAGGATCGAGATCAGGAGAAACTTCTTCACTCAGAGGGTGCTGAACTTGTGGAATTCTCTACCACAGAAGGTTGTGGAGGCCAAGTCACTAAATGTATTTAAGAAGGAAATAGATAGATTCCTGGACACTAAAGAAATCAAGGGGTATGGGGGAGAGAGTGAATGTATGGCATTGAGATAGAGGATCAGCCATGATCATGCTGAATGGCAGAGCTGGCTTGAGGGGCCGAATGGCCTACTCCTGCTCCTAGTTTCTACGTTTCTCAATTTTCTAAGGGCAGAATTTTACACTGATTGGGCAGGCATGCACCGACCCGATTGGACATGAAATCGTGCGAGATGGAGTCGGGCAAGCGTCCCGATGACATCTTGTTCTTGCGCAGTATTTCAGTCGGCGGGCGTGCGCAGAAGTCAGAAGTGCACCCACCAACAATTAAGAGGGCAATTAAGCCCATGAACAGAGCAATTGGCTCCAATTTTTCGTGGTCTGTCGAACCTTATGGTTGGCGGACGGGTGAATCGGCCAGGCGGCCTTTACATTTTTCATGAAACCTCACCCATGGGCAGGATGAGGGTTCCGCGATGAAACAAAATATAAATAAATTTCTCTGCACAGCATTTTCGGTAGGTAAATTTTCAGGTGATTTATTATGATGCACGGGTACTTTCTTAAAGCTTCTGAAGCTTCTATTTTTGATTTTTCAGGTCTTCGGCTCCCTGAGGCAACTCTCTGCCTGCAGGGAGCTTTCTCTCAGCGCGGGCCCACGCCCGCATTGATGTCAGCGCCCACCCTCCTCTCATCTCCACCCCGGCAGCGCTTAAGCTTCTCAGTGGGCGCTTCACGCTGACTGGCCGTTAATTGGTCAGCCAGCGTGAAATCGCAGTCGGAGGCCGATTCCGACCGGCATTGCATTCCCTGGCCGATCCCGGGCCCACCAACCTCGTCCGCCCACCCGACCTAAAAATTCAGGCCTATGTTTCGGCTGCCTCCGCGGATCTTCAAGGCCTCTCGCCAGTCTGCTTCACTTCGAGCCTGCCCCTTGCAGCCCTCTCTTTAACTCAGAGCTTGCTGCCCTGCTCCTTTATTTCGTTTGGCTTCTGGGGCCTCCTTCTGATCCCTACCCTTTGTGCCTGCCTGGGATTTTCTTCTCCGGAATGGCATTCCAGTTCAGGTCGCCTGACCCGCTGTTTCGCACCGCTTCACATCGTTGCTTCTTTTCTTTGTGAACACGCAGAGGGCTGGTTCCCAGCCTAAAGAGCGTAGAAGACACCAACGTGAGCACTTTGAGTTTCATCGCAATTGCTCATCCATAATTGCCCTTGAGAAGATGGTGGTGAGCCGCCTTCCTGAACCGCTAAAGCCCATGTGCTGCTGGTGCATCCAGAGTGACTTTTCTGTCGCACTTTGGTACAATTAACTGAGCATCTTGCTCAGCCATTTCAGGGGCAGTTCAGAGTCAGCCACATTTCTGCGGGCAGAATTTTACGACAGCAGGGTTTTATGTTCCCACTGTCGTCAATGGTCGTTTAGAACGGCCCGCCGCATTTTACCACCCCGTCCCCGCCAAAATAGGGCCGTAAAACTCTGCCCTGCGAGTCTGAAGTCACACGTAGGCCAGGCCAGATAAGGGCAGCACGTTTCCTTCTCGAAAGGACATTAGTGAACCAGGTGAGTTTTTGCAAAACGGTGACTTCCTGACAATCATGAATGAGGCTAGAATTTCATTCCAGGTTTTTTATTAGTTGATTTTTTTTTTAAATTTCCCCAGCTGCTGTGCTAGGATTGGAGCCCGTGTCTTCATAGGCCCAGGCCTCTGGATTACTACTCAAACACCACCAAGTTACCCTACTCCATGAGTGTTAAAACAAGCTTTATCCTGCTTCTAACAGGAGTTTCGGTGGGCATTAGAGGGATGATTATTCTATGGTCAGGATTTTCCAGCCCTGTGCAGGTGGGACCTGCCCTGGACGAGGCGGCGCTCCAGCCAGAAGTCCAGTGACTTGTGGTGGGACCGGGCAATCCCAGTGGCGGGCAGGTGTGGAAAGTCCTGTTCAAAGAGTTGGGGGGGGGGGGGGTGCGGTTTTCCTGGTGTCCAAAGTGACAACACTCCACCAAACAAAACCACCAAAATATAGGGTTGACTGCCCATTCATCACACTGCTGTTCATGCTACCCTGCTAACTCATGTCTTGTTTGTCTCCATAGCAAAACTCAAAAGTAATTCATTGTAGCTGAAGCACTTTGAGCTGATTCAGTAACATGATAAGGTGCAAAAATGTCTTTCTTTAAATAGCCTTGTTTTAGTATCTCATATCTGGACTCCTTCAGCCGTGCAGATAAATTATTTTGGCCAAACCCAGCCTTCAGACACCAAACCATTTTTGCAACTAGTTTTGTAATTGGTTTTCTAACCAGTTGCTTTGATCTATATTGTTCGACTGTTAAATGTGATTCACAGCCTTAGAAATGCTGGTCAATTTTAAGTTGCAAATCCTTTAATCTAATTACCAGTCCTTAGGTCCTATTAGAGCTGCTTCCCTAAGTTAGCATTGCTGAAAAAAGAGACATTTTTTTGTCAAAGCTTTTCATCTTGTACACATCAGGACAATTCACAAGAAAATCTCAAACCACTATGCCCTAATTGAGTTAAAAGCAAGACTTTTGTTTCCATCTCCTCACTCGTTCTTCCCCAGCACCTCAAAACTGTACATATCCTTCAGTCTTTGCACCCCATTACAATTTACAGGCTCACGTAAGTCAAACTTGACATCAACTAATCACTTAACTAATTGACATCACCTCAGCCTAGAACTTGCAGTTTGTAATATATAGAGGTGGACAGCTAATTCATTCTTACATTATTCTCCTATCTGCTACTTTAACAGAAGCGACAACCTTCTAATTTTAGGAAGAGTTTGCAAGACAATCCTGGGCTGCCCCATCCCCAAATCGCCTTCCGTCACTTAGGCCAGCACCCGCTTTCTATTCACCACCTTCCCGTTTGGGACATCAACATGATGTTTTTGGGACAGAAATAGTGATATATTCATCCAGGGACATATAGCATTAGGTCTGCACAACCTGTTAAAAATGGATCCTTTATTATTTATTCCTAGCAGACTCCCTGTGCTTGTACATGTGTGTATGGTAGCCTTGAATGGATAAAATGCATAATGCAATTTTCAATGCATACAATTAGAAGAATTGTTCAGAAAGGAAATTAAATGCAAACAGCCCTTCCCTTTTCCTGGATCACGGCCATTTCATCACCTTCTCACCATATTCTTCCTTTCCTTCTCTCTCTACCAACACATGTAATTATCACTTGAATTTACCTACATGGCCCAATTCAAGAGTGAATTCAAGTAAATTGCTCCCGGACTCAAAAGAAAGAACTTCCATTTTCTCATGGCCTCAGAATGCACTAGTGCACTTGACAGTTAAGAACTTCTGAGGTTTAACCACTTCCGCATGGCTAGCTCCCACTAACAACAATGATATAATGATCTGTTTTAGTGATAAAAACAACAAACTACGGATGCTGGAAATCCAGAACAAAAACAGAATTACCTGGAAAAACTCAGCAAGTCTGGCAGCATCGGCGGAGAAGAAAAGAGTTGACGTTTCGAGTCCTCATGACCCTTCAACAGAACTGATCTTTCTTTACAAGGAGAGGGAAATATAAGCTGGTTTAAGGTGGGGTGGGGGGGGAGAAGTGGAGGGGGTCGGTGTTAGGATAGGAGCAGATCATCAAAAGATGTCACAGACAAAAGAACAAAAGAACACAGAGGGGTTGAAGTTGGTGATATTATCTAAATGAATGTGCTAATTAAGAATGGATGGTAGGGCACTCAAGATATAGCTCTAGTGGGGGTGGGGGAGCATAAAAGATTTAAAAATAATAGAAATAGGTGGGAAAAGAAAAATCTATATAAATTATTGGAGAAAAAAAAACAAAAGGAAAGGGGAAGAAACAGAAAGGGGGTGGGGATGGAGGAGGGAGCTCAAGACCTAAAGTTGTTGAATTGAATATTCAGTCCGGAAGGCTGTAAGGTGCCTAGTCGGAAGATGAGGTGCTGTTCCTCCAGCTTTCGTTGGGCTTCACTGGAACAATGCAGCAGGCCAAGGACAGACATGTGGGCAAGAGAGCAGGGTGGAGTGTTAAAATGGCAAGCGACAGGGAGGTTTGGGTCATTCTTGCGGACAGACCGCAGGTGTTCTGCAAAGCGGTTGCCCAGTTTACGTTTGGTCTCTCGAATGTAGAGGAGACTGCATTGGGAGCAATGAATACAGTAGACTAAGTTGGGGGAAATGCAAGTGAAATGCTGCTTCACTTGAAAGGAGTGTTTGGGCCCTTGTCAACGACAGGGCCTTCAACTGTGTCTGGCCCATCTCCCAAGCATCCGCCCTCATGCCTTCTCCTCCCTCCCAAAAACATGATAGGGTCCCCCTTGTCCTCACTTATCACCCTACCAGCCTCCGCATTCAAAGGATCATCCTCCGCCATTTCTGCTAACTCCAGCATGATGCCACCACCAAACATATCTTCCCTTCACCCCCCCTGTCGGCATTCCGTAGGGATCGCTCCCTCCGGGACACCCTCGTCCACTCCTCCATCAGCCCCTACTCCTCAACCCCCACCTATTGCACCTCCCCATGCCCACGCAAAAGATGTAACACCTGCCACTTCACTTCCTCTCTCCTCACCGTTCAAGGGCCCAAACATTCCTTTCAAGTGAAGCAGCATTTCACTTGCATTTCCCCCAACTTAGTCTACTGTATTCATTGCTCCCAATGCGGTCTCCTCTACATTCGAGAGACCAAACGTAAACTGGGCGACCGCTTTGCAGAACACCTGCGGTCTGTCCGCAAGAATGACCCAAACCTCCTTGTCGCTTGCCATTTTAACACTCCACCCTGCTCTCTTGCCCACATGTCTGTCCTTGGCCTGCTGCATTATTCCGGTGAAGCCCAACACAAACTGGAGGAACAGCACCTCATCTTCCGACTAGGCACTTTACAGCCTTCCGGACTGAATATTGAATTCAACAACTTTAGGTCTTGAGCTCCCTCCTCCATTCCCGCCCCCCCCACCTTTCTGTTTCTTCCCCCTTCCTTTTGTTTTTTTTTCTCCAATAATTTATATAGATTTTTCTTTTCCCACCTATTTCCATTATTTTTAAATCTTTTATGCTCCCCCACCCCTACTAGAGATATACCTTGAGTGCCCTACCATCCATTCTTAATTAGCACATTCGTTTAGATAATATCACAACCTTCAACCCCTCTGTGTTCTTTTGTTCTTTTGTCTGTGACATCTTTTGATGATCTGCTCCTATCCTAACACCGCCCCCCCCTCCACTTCTCCCCCCCCACCCCACCTTAAACCAGCTTATATTTCCCTCTCCCTGTAAAGAAAGATCAGTTCTGTTGAAGGGTCATGAGGACTCGAAACGTCAACTCTTTTCTTCTCCGCCGATGCTGCCAGACTTGCTGAGTTTTTCCAGGTAATTCTGTTTTTGTTTTAGTGATGTTGGTTGAGGGTTAATTTTTGGCCAGGACACAGGGGAAAACTCCCCTATTCCTCTTCGAAATAATGAGATGGGATCTTACACATTCACCTTAGAGGGTGGCAGAGGAGCCTTAATCACACATGTTGCTTCTATACCCTACCAATTCTTTGACAGCCTTCCATCTTATGAGTGCATGTTTTACCCCTTGGTGATCAACTCTCCGTTAAACCCTACCAGTCTGGCACATCAATAGACCAAACCTTGGGGTATTGCTGACTCTGTAAATGTATATTAATTATCAGTTGTGCCCTTTTGATTTTCTTACAGTACATGTTCTGTTAATAAGTCAGTTTAATCCCTGTCCTCTGGGGAGCTTTGGTGAACAAAACATACAAAAGTATCCAAGGTTCAGATGAGCACCTTAAATGCTCAGTACAGACAGGCCTTCAAGTGAGCACATCTTACTGGTACAGCTTCAGTAATGAACATTTGTCCACAAGGAGGGGGAGAGTGATATCTAAATGTCTATCCAACAATCCTTTTTTGTTTGTGTTTTCATTGTGGGTTCCTCATTAGCAATTACCATATTAGTTGCAATTGTGCTCCCAATCATAATCTCAAATTATCCACTTCAATGTGATATTTTTTGCTGCTGCTTTGTTAGGTGGGTTTGTAGTTGACAAGGACAACATATACTCAGTGAGGCCATCAACATCCCTCTGAATGATGGCTGTGAAAAAGGCTTGCGATTCAGGTCTTGTAAAACACTGTGGAAAATAAAATAACAATACATTCTCCAAGCCTGAATTATCACTGCAAGGACCCTTAGTGAAGGAAGCAGTAAGGTGAGTCTAGTAAGGTACTTTGCGCAGCACTAGATAGTGGAATCAAAGGAGACGTAATGGGAAGCTTGGGAAATCATACGTCACGCACTTAACTGATAGATTAATTTCCTTGAATTTAAGAGCATTTAATTTGCAGAGAAAGCTGTGTATGTAATAAAAGGCAAGGGTTGTAATCTGATAAGTGGTCCTTTTCTCACCTCTAGCATTCACGTTCCTCTCCATTGCAATCATGCTTGTCTCTATTTATTCTATGAGCTGAATTTTATGTGAGGGTGGGATCTCTACCTCTGCTTGGCTGGCTTACCCTGCTTTAATTTTTCAGGCAATGGCCCTTTAATTAGCATGAGGTGGGACTTCCATCCAGCTCCAGGAGGACATCCCACCTCATAGAGCTGCCAGCCAATCAGAGGCCGGCAGCTATGCACACCGGCAACGCCAGCGGCAGTGGCCACTGCTGGTACTGCAGGAAAGCCAAGGAAGTGGCGTTCAGCTGTGGACCCAGATGTTGAGGTAAGACCAAGATATTACTGGGGCCAGGCTGACATGCCCCAGCATTAGGGGTTAGAGTACATATTGGACAGGACAGTAGGGTAGGTTGGGCGTGGGGAGGCAAATTCATGGCTGGGGCCACCTTCAGTTGGACACAGTGGGGCCAGGGAAGAAGGCTATCCCTGACCAGCAGCTCACAAGGTAAACGTTCCGGGCTACAAATTGGGCACAGGCTTCTTCCATCACACATTACATTGGAGCAGTGGCAAGATGAGGCCCTTACTTGGGTATTAATTGCCCACTTAAGAGCCTCAATTTGGTCATTGGCAGAGGACCCAGCGGCCTCCCATTAAAGAGTAGTCGTGGGTGGATGGACCAGCAGTGGGTATGCCACTGATGGCATGGTGCCCTACTTTACGGTGCCACCTGCCTGTTTTCCCACCCACAGGTGGCCTGTAAAATTCAGCCCTATGTTGCTGAAAAGAGAGGCATGTTGCTGAAGCTTTCCATCTTGCATTCATCACGACAAACACAAGAATGCCAAATTTCAAACAATCATAACAATGTATACTACAGGAGAAAAGAGTTCTGATTGGTGGGCAAGTCAACTCTGACTGGCCAAGGCTTTGCTATGGAGAAAACAACAGGGAACTATAGGCTCCCCATGTTTCCAGCTAATTCAAAAAAGACACAAGGCTTGAACATATTCCTTTTGTTTGCGGAGAACAGGTCCCTGTGCATGAATGTATGTCACGTCTAACAAGCGTAAATGAGTCACATTATGATTTCCACTGATTATCTTAAATTGGTTGTTAGTGTAACTATTAGTGCACTCAGGATTGTTCAGCAAGTGCTGCTCAATCGCAGAATCACATCCAACAGTTGATATTTTGGTTTGGGTTTTACAGGCGTGGGCTGGCTGAGTACTATCTGTACTCTGCCTATAACGAACAGCCGGAGAAGCATACTATTTAATCTGATCAACCAATCACTGGGACTACATACTTGGAATTGCACTGGCACTGAAATTCATACATGACATTGCTCAATTTGTGGCAGGCGCAGCATTCTTTTGGGCTGACAGTGACTCCTATTCATGGAAAATACCACTTGCATTGTCACTGCATCATAGCAGCACAAAACAGTTTGTCTTAATGATGTTGAGTGAGAGATAAATATTGGCCAAGACATCAGGGATATCTCCCCTGCTCTTCTCCGAAATAGCACCATGAAATATTTTACATCCAACCATGAGGACAATGGTTTAATGTCCAATATGAAAGTCGGCACGTCTGGCAGTGCGGAAATCCCTCACTACTGAACTAGATTTTGCGCTCATATCTCTGAATGGAACTTGAAAATGTGACCCTCTAAGAGGTGAAAGTGATACTCACTGAGACAAAGTTGACAGATTGGGCAAAGAGCTGGGAGGGTCTCCTTACATTCCCCTTCCCAACATTCGCAGACAGGTCAGGAATCTTAAGGAGCAGAGAGAAGGAAAGGGAAGAGACACAACTGGTAGCCAATGTTTGGCAAATCTGATTTAGTTTTTTTTTGCGCAGTGTCTCACAGCAGGTGGCATTCAGCACATCCATTAAAGATTCATCTAGGAGACAGCAAGATAGAATCAATTGCTGTGGTCTTGATGGGTTGCTAGTTAATGCATCATTTCCCCTGGGGCAGCTTCTCATGAACATGGAGTTGGACGAATTCCCAGCCGCACATGGGTGGAGCGGTAACACAACTTTGAATGATTTGTACATTGGAGGCTGTCTGCCACTAACCCCTGCATCCCTCATCATCCTCCTCGTCCTCCTCCAAACCCAACAGGGCACCAGACAGTGATCCAGAGTGGGTTTTGTTTTTGAAAAAAATACTTTATTCATAAAATATCTGGAAGAACATTGCAAAACATTTCAAAATCACCATCACAAAAGTACAATCAGATTCAGCTTTTACACATGGATCACGGGTACATCAATACAATCAATGAATATTACAATAATTTCAATATGGTCATAACAGACAGTCAGACAATGGTATTGGAGTAATCAATATACATCATATTGCACTCTGAGGTGCTTCAATACAATTATAATGCAATTAGTATTCAATGCAGACATTCATTGTGAGCTGTACAGCCCGAGGGGCTCTCAACAGTTCCCAGCCCCTCGGTGCACTATGGCAGAAAGTTCATAGACAGCGACCTTTCCCCATTGGGCCTTTGCAGTGACAGTGATCCAGAGTTAATGGGGCTCTTTGCTGAGGTTAGATGACGACTGACTGAGAATCCCAAGTGGTTTCCCAGACTTCCAACCTCTTTGAATCCTTTCTTGGAAACGTTGATTTGCTTCTGAACGTCAACTGCACCTCAGAGACTGACCAGCTAACAAGTTGTGGAGAAATATTAGGGGCAGAAGAAAATGACACAAGATTAAAAGCAGGCACATTGTGGAAAGAATCTAATAATCATAACAATTAGCAGTCCCTGACCATTAATGAAAATGTTCGACTTCATTGCATCTATTTAAGTAGTCAATTAAGAGATAATGGCCTCAGAGAGAGACACAGTCATTGTGTTTTTAATGTTATTTTTGGGAGGTTTTCTCAGTAAGGATGTGATTTAGAAGCACTTCACATTGGGAGCTCACTGCAGTTTTGTCAATATTTCCTAAGGGTAGCATTGAAATGTGACCAATGTTATTATATGTTAAACCAATAAATAATCACATGGATGTTCTGTTTGCAGTCAGAGAGTTTGAGGTGGACCAAAGATTCAGACAATGGGTTAAGCAGAGTCAGTGCGATGCCTGGTGGGATTGACAACTGGTTCGAAGACAGGCTAAAGCACTAGACGTGAAAACAGAGAATACCGGAAGTACTCAGCAGGTAATCCGTGCAGAGTTAACACTTCGGGTCAATGACCTTTCACCAGAACTGGAGAAAGTTAGTGATGCAACTACTTTTAAACAAGTACTGAGGCAGGGAAAGGGGGAGTGGAGGAAAGAACAAAAGGACGTAGTCGAATTATCACCGACAACTGCTTTTCAAAGAGACTAATAGCAGACAGTGGAAGCACTGGTATGGGAGGGAGCATCATCAGAACAGATGCGTCAGAGATGGAGAAACTAAATGCCATGGGTTCCTTACAGGAAGCAGGGTGTGAACAACTGTCAAGATAGCTGCAGGGTGTTGGTGAGCTTATTGGAGATATTGGTTGATACCCTATCCCAGAAGTGGGAATAGGGAAATTGAGGAATAGAAGGGAAAAGTTGGAGATGGACCATGTGAGTGTAGAAACTGGAACCAAAGTTGATGAAATTTTCCAGTTCAGGGCGGGAGCATGAAATAACACGGACTGTAGCCCAAAAAGAGGTGAGGGAGGGTGCCTGAGTAGGACTGGAGCATTGAATGTCCCACATATCCTGAAAAAGGCAGGCATAGTTAGGAGTCATGTGGGTACCCAATAGCAACACCTTGCATGAGCTTTTTGATGAGGTAACAGAGAGAGTTGATAAGGGGAATGGTGTACGTTGACTTCCAAAGGGCTTTTGATAAAGTGTCGCAAAACAAACTTGTGAGAAAAGCTAGAGCTGATGGAATAAAATGGTCAGAAGCAAAATCGGTTGAATGACAGGAAATGGAGAGCAGTTGTTTATCAGACAGGTGAAAGGTTTATAGTGGAGTTCCCCAGAGGTCAATATTAGGATCCCTGCTCTTCCTGATAGATATTAATGACCTAAACCTTGGCGTACAGGCACAATTTCAAAATTTGCAGATGATACGAAACTTGGAAGTATTATGGACAGTGAAGAGGATAGTGTAGAACTCCACTCAAACATAGACAAGCTGGTGGAATGGGTATACAAGTGTCAGATGAAATTTAATGCAGAGAAGTGTGAAGTGATTCATTTTGGTAGCAAGAACACAGAGTGACAATATAAAATAAAGGTACAGTTCTAAAAGGGGTGCTGGAGCAGAGGGACATGGGTGTATATGTGCAGATGTCATTGAAAATGATAGGACAGGTTGGGAGAGTTGTTAATAAATCGTAAGGCATCCTGAGATTTATTAATAGGGGCGTAGAGCACAAATGCAAGGAAGTTATGTTAAACCTGTAAAAAAAACACTGGTTTGGCCTCAACTGGAGTATTACTTCCAGTTCTGGGCACCACACTTTAGGAAGGATGTGAAGGCATTAGAGAGAGTGCAGAAAAGATTCACGAGAATGCTTCCAGGACTTCAGTTATGTAAATAAACTGGAGAAGTTGCGACTGTTCTCCTTGGAGAAGAGAGGGTTGAGAGGAGATTTGATCGAGATATTCAAAATCATGAGGGGTTTGAACAGAATAGAAAAGGAGAAACTGTTCCCATTGGTGGAAGGATCAGGAACCAGAGGGCACAGATTTAAGGTAATTGGCAAAAGAAGTAATGGCAGAAAAATGTTTTCACTCAATGAGTGATTAGGGTCTGGAATGTACTGCCTGAGATTGTGATGGAGGCAGCTTCAATAGAGGGATTCAAAAGTGAATTGAATCATTAGTGGAAAAGAAAATTATGCAGGGTTAGGGTGCAGGAGTGGCACTAGGTGAATTATTCCTTCAAGGAGCCAGTACAGACACGATGGGCTGCATAGCCTCCTGAGCTGTAAGCATTCTATGATTCTTTTATTTAGAGGAAGTGGATGAAGTCAAAGATGAAATTCTTCCAACTGACAACAAGTTCAGCTAATAGAGGAGGGGGTGGTGGACGTGGACTGGTTGGGCCTCCATGCCAGGAAGGACAGGGGAGCTCTGAGGCTATCCAAGTGGGGGATGGATGTAAAGAGGGATTGGATGTCCATGGTGAAAAGGAGACAGTTTGGGCCAGGAAACGGGAAACTGTTAAAGTGGTAGTGGGAACCTAAAGAGCCTTAGATGGAAAGAGCAGGTTGAAGGAATGGATCTACCATGGCTGTGCAGTTTGTGTATCTTGGAAAGAAAGAGGTAAAACTGCAGGTTCGGTGTCTATGAGAGTGGAAACCATGGGGGGATGATCTCTAGAAGATATAAGATCAGTCTAGGAAATGATGTCTTAGTGTTTGGTGGCAGGGTCAGGTTCAGGTGGCAGTAGGAGGAGGTGTCAGAGGCTTAGCATTCAGTCCCAGCAATGTAGAGGCCATTCTTCTACTGAGGTGTCAATGGCAGGTCTCCCCTTTCGACAGTCTCTATCCTGGATAACTCATTCTATAAGAGGACCAAGGCAGAAGAGTCTGAGATTAATAATGGGCCTGTGTCAGGAATGCTAGTATCAGGCACACTGAAAGAAAGCCCACTCTCCCCACTTTCCCCTCCGATTAATCTGTCTGCCACCATCACTGCTATACCGTGCAGATAGTGTTAATTTCTAATTTAATCTTCATTATTTTTTTAACAAATGTATAATTATACTCCAGTAGGCTATAATCATTATTAACACTGTTTTGATGAAAGCTTGTTAGTTACTTTCTAAGTCATAGAACAGTATTGTTAATTACAGCCCACAGAGTGTGATACACTCAATAACAATGAAGCTGCTCCTGACTGAAACCTAGGGTGATGTTATTGTGTTTATGTGGTGAGCTTCCTCAATGTATACTTAATTTAATTCCATTGAAGTATGGAGTTTGATGAGTGTAGACTGAGTTTGATGGGTGTGGGGGTGAGTTTGATGAGTGTGGGGTGATTTTGTTGGGGGGGTATTGAAGTTAATGGGTGAATGTTGAGTTTGATGGGTGTGGAGTGAGATTGATGGCTTTGTGTTGAGTTTGATGGGTGCGAGGTGAGTTTGATGGGTCTGGGGTTTGTTGATGGGTATGGGGTGAGTGTTTGATGGGTGTACTGGGGTTGGAAGTAGGCCTAATGACAAGCGATGCTGCTTTTTAACCTGATCTGTATTATTCTTTCTGCTGAGAACACAAGGAATAGTTTTTAAAAACTTACCTTGAAAGGCCACTTGTGTTTCCACTCCTCTTCTCGTGTAATTTTTTCCCAGCAGAACAGTGGCTTGTGCTCTCAGTTTGGAGATAAAATTATGGTTGGGGTCTGGTGATATGATAAGCCCGTAACCTGAGTATTAAAAGTGGGACCCCACCGATATCAGATGGGTGCCCTGACCCTTGGTTACAATTGATAGGAATCCAGGCAGTTATCAGCGGGTACGTTACCCAGTTGTCTTTGACTGCCCAATTACCTGAGTTTGTAGGGTCAAATCAAAACTTCTCCTCCCACCCCAACCCCACCCCACAACCTCCTGTTCCTGAAAGAAAACAATGAAAGAACTTGCATTTATATAGCTCCTCTCATGACCTCAGGACATTCCAAAGCAATTTACAGCCAAGAAAACACTTTTGGAATGTAGTCACTATTATAATGTAGGAAACAGCAGCCAATTTGCGAACACCAACTCCCACAAACAGCTGTGATAAAATTGGTTCAGCAATAAATATTGATTAGGTCAATGGGTAGAACTCACATGTTCTTCTTCAAAATAATGCTTTCTTGAATTCCCTAGAACGAAGACAAGGCCTTCTGAATTCTCATGTCAAAGATGGTACCTCCAACAGTGCAATGCTCACTCACAACTGTACTGGGGTCTCAGCCTCATGCTCATGTCACTGGACTGGGACTTAAATTCACAACTTCTACTGTAACGCAGAGTGTTATTGACTGGGTACAGGCCAAACCATTTCTGAAAAGTGGAAATGAGGATCACTTACCCCATGCCTGAGGCCCATGTCCACCTCCCACAATATAACTTGGGTGTCAGTCCTCCACAAGAAAACATCTAAAGAGAGATGAGGAGAATTTTGTTCACTCAGAGAATTGTTGGAATCTGGAACGCTATACCTGAAAAGATTTTAGAAGCTGAGTCGATCAATAGTTTCAAAAGAGAGATGGCAGGTACCTGAGGATGAGGAACTTACAGGGTTATGGGCCAAAAGTGAAGGTAGTGGGACTAAGCACCCTGCTCTTTCAAGGCCCAAATGGCCTTCTTCTATGATATAAGTTTTTATGATTCTGCAAACTCTATTTTAGCCAAGCCTGTATGTTTATGCCAAGGACGTGGGTGCTGCATCTTAACGTATTCTATCAGTAAAAGATAAGCAGTGAATGATAACAGCAAAACTGAAATGCATCCCCTCCTTCCCATGAAACTCTTTCCTTCAAACTTCACTGCCTGGCATTCTATCCCAAATCCTCTCAGCATTGGGCAAATCCTCGCAGCAAGATTCCTCAGTCAAGAACCACATTGTCAAGGAGCTGGGTCGCAGTAAGCCAGTAACATGACAGAAAGCAACAAGATCCATCTGTCGCACAGGCCACAGGGATGGCCAGGTGCCATTCACTTATTGCTCTTTTCTCAACTTATTACTATCGTTCTCTCCTGCTCCTTTTCTCTGTCTAGCTTGCTCTGTATCTCCCTCTCATTTTGCTGCCAGCCCAGCTTAGCAAATGCTTTTGCTTGTGACACAGATCCTTCACGAATGCCTGGGACTGAATGTGAGCGTGTGTAGGACAGATCCATAGCAGTATCGAGAGCAGGGGTGCCAGTAAGCCTGTACACCACCCATATCCATCATTTGAGAACCTGCCTTTATTGTAGCTGGTTCCGGTTATGCTTTGATGTTAAATTCCATGAAAATACAGACAGGCAATTGTGGACAGTTTTTGATCTTCATCACCTGGGTACCGAGTGTCAGCTGGGTGTAAAATGAACAATCTAATGGGAAAAGAAATAAAGACAAAACTTGCATTTATATAGCCCCTCTCATGACCTCAAGATGTCCCAAAAGTACTTTATGACCAAACAAGCGTGGTCACTGTTGTGATATAAAGAAAGACACCAGCCGATCTTCATAGTAGGGTCCAACAAAGAGCGATCGCATAAATGACCAGGTTATCCATTTTACTGATGTTGTTTGAAAGATAATTGTTGACCAGGACACTGGAGAGAATTCTCCTTTTCTTCTTCATCTTTCATTTCCACCTGAAAAAGCATCTGATTCAAAAGATGGTACCTCCGACAGTGCAGCACTCCTTCAGTGCTGCATTGAACTGTCAGTCTAGATTTTGTGCTCAAGTCACTGGAATGGCGTTTGAAGCCCACAACTTTCTTACTCAAAGGTGAGAGTGCCACCAGCTGAGACAAAGCTGACAGTTAAATGTAAGTATATAAATATATTGCTGAACATACTATTCATTGCTGCTGGTCAGTAAACTCTTTAAATTTCTCTGCAAATTGCTCCTCCCTTCCTGGACAATCTCTGCCAGCCCAATCACACAGTGAGGAACTTTTACTTTTCTGATTTTGGACTTCCTTGTATATCCCACCCCCCACCCTCCCCCCCAACCCCCCCCCCCCCCACCACCCTCCCCCCCCACCACCCTCCCCCCCCCCCACGCCCTCCGCTCTACCCGCAGGCTCATAGCATTCAGCCATCTTGCCTGTACACTCTGGAAAACTCCCTCCACCTCATTATTCCTCATCCATCCTGAAAAAGCCTCGTAAAACCTACCTCTTCATCCATGCCTCCTCCATATACTCTTGCCCATTTCCTCAGTCTCTGTATTTATTGCTGTGTTGAGTCTAGGGGGCATTTCTACATTTAAGACACCAAACGCATACTGTTGTTAAAAATGTCCTCAAGATCAGATTCCCTAGTATCCTTGTCACTTGCATGATTCAGGAAGGACGTGAAGGCTTTAGAGAGGGCGCAGGAGAGATTTACTAGAATGGTTCCAGGGATGAGGAACTGCAGTTACATGGAGAGACTGGAGAAGCTGGGGCTGTTTTCTTTGGAGCTGAGAAGGCAAAGGGGAGATTTGATAGAGGTGTTCAAATTATGAAGGGTTCAGATAGAGTAGATGAAGAGAAATTGTTTCCAATGGGTGCAATAACCACAGGCCACAGATTTGAGGTGATTGGTAAAAGAACCGGGGGCTGGAATTTTACGTAATAGTGAATGGTTAGCTGCCGTGGATGGAAGCAGAAGCGGACATTTTGCCTCCCCCAGCCCAGTCCTGTCATCCAGCAACAATTTATTAATTTCCGAGTGGTGAGAATTACACCCCCCAACTTGTAAGGAAGTCCCGCCTCTGAAAGGAAGAGAAATGGCGGGAAAGTGCGGTGGGCCGGTGCGGGGGGCGGGGGTGGTGAGGTGTTGCGGTTGATGGAGGAGTGGACTAGGGTGTCCCTGAGGGAACAGTCTGCCCCTGAAAGGTGCTGGCTCATCAGATGGAAGTTAGTTCCCTGGCCTCAGTAGTGCCGCTTGGGGCAGACGTGATCTTAATGAAACATATAAGATCCTGAGGGGACTTGACAGGGTGGATGCTGAAAGGATGTTTCCCCTTGTGGGAGAGACTAGAATTAGGGGACACAGTTTAAAAGTTAGGGGTCTCCCATTTAAGACGGAGATGAGAAGAAATTTTTTTCTCTCAGGGAGTTGTGAATCTTTGGAAGTCTCTTCCCCAGAGAACAGTGGAGGCAGGGTCAATTAATATTTTTAAGGCAGAGGTAGATAGATTCTTCACTAACAAGGGAGTCAAAGGAGTAGGCGAAATGTGGAGCTGAGGCCACAGTCAGATCAGCCATGATCTTATTGAATGGCAGAGCAGGCTCGAGGGACTGAATTCATATGTTGGTATGTTCATGTGCCCATTGCTGGGACTGTAGCAGTCTTTGATGAGGATCATCACTGGAGACACATGGAAAGATGAGTGGGAGACAGGGGCAGAGTTATTGCCGGGGCCAGGCTGGCAAGACTCACCGCAGTGAGTGAGGGGGTCAAGAGCTGCGTTGGACAGGGAAGGGAGTGAAGGGAAACCTGGGCTGATCAAAGCATGGGAGGGGCGGGGGGGTTGGGAGGGGGGGGGGCCTCCAATGGAAGCAAGGGGCCCATAAAATAGGGAATCCGCCACCCCCTTTCCAGCCTGAAGCCCCAGCCATGATTTTTGCCAAGGTTTCCACCCATTGCCAGTCTCAGCCTGCCACCTATGAGAAAGTAGTGGAGGCTGAAGTGCTCCTTTCGTGGCTATTAATTGGTCACTTAATGGCCTGAATTGGCACAAGGGCAGAACACCTCCTCTGTCAGGAGGAGCAGGGGCAGGCGCCTCAAAAAAAAAGCCCATGGCATTTTACTGACCTCCTGCCTGCAAACCCTCCCACAGGGGAGGGTAAAATTCTGCTCCAGGGGTGATAGGAGGTAAAATCATTTAACACAACAAGTGGTTAGGATTTGGAATAAAAATAGAACAATGGAAACAGATTCAATAGAAGCCATTGAGAGGAAATTGGAAACATACTTGAAAAAATTGAAGGGACATAGAGAAAGAACAGGGTGACTGGATTGCTCTTTGGAAAAGCAGGTGCAAGCTTGATGGACTGAATTGCCTCCTTTTGCACTATTCTATGATTCTATGACTGTGCGTAGACCTCATGAATTTTCAAAGGGAGCTGGCTTTCTGTATAATTTTATTTTTGAGCTCTTGTACTGTTGCGACTATATAAGGCCCTGTGGTTTATAGGGTGGCCAACTATGTTTAAATGTATTCCTGGAGGTTTCATCACATGATTTGCCCCCACACTCCAGCCATTATTTGGTCAAAATGTCCATCCTTGTGACGTACTGCCTCCCTACACCATTTTTTTATTCATTCATGGAGTGTGGGTGTCACTAGCTAGGCCAGCATTTATTGCCCGTCCCTAATTACCTTTGAGTAGGTGGTGGTGAGCTGTCTCTTTGAACCGCTGCAGTTCAGGTGTTGTAGGTACAGCCCTGTGCTGTTAGCAGAGGGTTCCTAGAATTTGACCCAGTGACAGTGAAGGAACACCAATACAGTTCCAAGTCAGGACGGTGTATCACTTGGAGGGGAACTTGCAGGTGGTGGTGATCCCATGCATCTGCTGCCTTTGTCCTCCTAAGTGGTAGAGGTCACGGGTTTGGAAGGTGCTGTCAAAGGAGCCTTGGTGAGTTGCTGTAGTGCATTTTGTAGAAGGTACACACTGCTGCCTCTGTGGAGGGAGCGAAAGTTTGAGGATAGGGTGCAGATCAAGCGGGGCTGCTTTGTCCTGGATGGCGCTGAGCTTCTTGAGTGTTGTTGGAAAGCAAAAAGACTCATTACCCAATTGGATGGTGCTTGACTGTCGGCCAAACAGCCCTTCTTTCCTCATTCTCAATAATTTCACACCTCGCAAAGAGAAATGTTCAAAGCAAGTGACAAAAAAAGCGATGGGCAGGGTTTTGAGGTCATCGGGTAGCATCGTGGGTGGCCCCAGGAGCAGCCAATTGAGGCCCGCCCAGCGTGAAACGCGGCTCCGCACTGGTGGGAAAGGGCCGAGCGGGGGCAGAGGCCTGTCAGCCGCTGGTTTGAAGGTGGCCCAGGCATCCCCAGGGAAGGCTTCCACAGAAAGACGTCTCCTCGGCATTCCCAATGGAGTCGAGTGCGGCTGAACGCGGCAGACGGGAGGGCAGGTCGGGTGGGCGCTCGGCCCTCCGCTTTTCCGACCGAGTGCCTCGCCGTCCTCCTGGAGGAGGTGGCTGCCAGGAGGGACCACCCTTGCCCCAGAGTTGGGAGGAAGAGACCACTGCACCTCACAAAGAGGGCGTAGGAGGAAGTGTCAGCAATGGTGAGCAACATTGACGTGGTGGACGAGCACACTGCCTCCTCCATTGAGAGAGTGGCGACTCTCATGTAGAGGTAGCCCCAGGACAGAATGAGGGGTTCCTGGGTAAAAGTAAAGTACTGCGGATGCTGGAAATCTGAAACAAAAACAGACAATGCTGGAAAAAAAAACTCAGCAGGTTTCACAGCATCTGTGGAGAGAAAAACAGAGTTAACGTTTCGAGTCCTTATGTGGAAGAGTTGTACGGACTTGAAACGTTAACTCTGTTTCTCTCTCCACAGATGCTGGTTAGACCTGCTGAGTTTTTCCAGCATTTTCTGTTTGTGTGAGGGGTTCCTGGGGTTGCACTCGGACCCGAAAGCCCTCAAGCAGGCTCTGAGCTCAGGTGGTCAGTGCCAGTTTGGGAGATGGATAAGGCACCCAGTATCCCAGTTAGGTGCCCATCCATCAGTGGTGAGCAGGGAGG
Organism: Carcharodon carcharias; assembly: GCF_017639515.1. Taxonomy (NCBI): domain Eukaryota; kingdom Metazoa; phylum Chordata; class Chondrichthyes; order Lamniformes; family Lamnidae; genus Carcharodon; species Carcharodon carcharias. The sequence continues at coordinate 16,915,234 of NC_054484.1, forward strand.
TCCAGAGCTACCTTACGTTGGTGCACGAGCTACTTGTCGTCTCTGCGGGCTCCTCCCAGGGCACTCTGGATGATGGCAGCAGCTCCTCTGCCCCTCTGCCAGTGACCATGGCATCTGATGAGGCTGCGGTGACAGAGGAGATGCCAGCCATGGATCTGGCTGCTCCCTCCCAGGCAAGGCCAGCACAGTCTCCAGTGGCCAGAGGGTGACAACCAAGACCATCAAGGCCAATAAGACAGCAGAGTTAGCAGCCTGCTTCCAATGCCGGTGCCAGCGAGGGGGGAGCACCTAGATGTAGCAGCTGCAAGCATAAGTTAAAGGCAACATGAGCACAAGAGGCACAGGTCACAGGTGATTTTATGTTCATTTATGTTTACTTCTTCTGGGAATGAAAACCAGAGAAGTTTATGCAAATAGTTTGGAACTATCAAAATGACGTAAATTTTGTTTTTGTCATCATGGCCTGAGTACGCTTCAACTTTTCATTTTATTGGTGCAGGGAATGCCAGTATGTAATGCTGGATGTTAACTGGTTATGAACTTTACTGCACAGGCACTGACTGTTCTTTGTGTTCAAATGAAAGGGTCCTTTCAGACATCCAGGATGGAGGCTGCAGCCCTGGCATGCAGTTGAAGCTGATCTTTGGTAGCCTAGCTGAAGGAGCGTTGGGTCAAGGAGTCCCTGCCTCCCTGGAGGTTACTGAGGTCTGCCTCCATTCCCTCAGCATTCTCCTCATCATGCTCCTCTTCTGCCTTGTTCTTGGATTCATCATCCATTGCCTGTGCAGCTGTGTCAAGATCCTCTTCCACCACTGAGTCCCCCCTTGCCAGTGCCAGATTGTGGAGAGCGCAGCATTCAATCATTATCAATGACACCCACTCTGGGGGGTATTGTAGTGCACCCCCTGAATGGTCCAGGCATGGGAAGCCCATCTTGAGAAGACCTATGTCCCTCTCTACCACCACCCTTTTGTAGGCATGACCGATATTGTAACGCTTCTCTGCCTCTGTTCTTGGGTGGCAGAGAGGCATCATGAGCCACCTCTTCAACAGATAGCCTTTGTCACCCAGCAGCCATCCATCCAGCCGGGCTGGAGCACTGAAGAGCCCCGGCACTTGGGAGTGTCTCAGGATTTAAGCATCATGGGAGCTGCCAGGTACCTTGCGGAGACTTGCAGAATCAGCATCTTGTGGTCACACACTATCTGCATGTTCAAGGAGTGGAATCCCTTCCTGCTAACAAAGGCGCCGGGCTCACCCACTGTCATCTTGATGGCCACATGTGTGCAGTCGATGGCACCCTGGATGTGGGGGAACCCAGCAATGGCTGCAAAGTCTGGCTGGCCGCGTCCATTCGGTAAAGAATAAAGGTCAGTACCCGCCTGAACAGAGCTTCTGTCACTAGCTTGACCCAACTGTAGACAGTTGATTGGGAGACTCCACACGGATCCCTCACTGAGCCCTGGAAAGAGCTGGAGGCATAGAAGTTGAGGGACACTGTGACCTTTAGAGCCACTGGCATGGGGTGTCCACCCACACAGTTGGAGATGATCTCAGGCCCAATCATCTGACAAACGCAGGTCATGGTCTCCCTTGCGAGGCGGAGCCTCCTTCGGTATTGCTCCTCAGGCACATTGAGAAAGCTGCATCGTTGCCTGTAAACCCTGGCAGCAAGATAGTGGGGTCTTCTGCAGCCCCTTCCGCTTTGGACGTCCTGCTGGCTATGCGCCCCTTGTACCTGCGCCTCTCCTCCCACAGGTCACTCCCCTGGAAGTTGCATTGGGACACCTGGCCTCCTCTCCCTTCTGCCCCTCTCTTCCTCCTCAGAGGAGGAGGTGACACCAGCGGAGACCACAATCCCCATTACCAGGGTTACAGGAGGCTGCCAGATACCCGGAAGGGTCCACACAGCCTCAATCCTCCTGGGGCTTTGGAGACACCAAGCAGTCCTGAAATGAAGCCTGAAAATGCTAAGAATGAAGCCCTGAACAGAGATGAAGCTGCCAAGTACCAATAAGTCACCAGCAGCAAACTATCTACCAAACTCCTCACCACTCACACTGGCAATGCTGCTGACCCTTTTTATCCCGCTCTTGGATGAGGTTTTTGAAAATTTCGGCTTGCCGCCTGCCCGTTTTGTCTGTGTGACGAGCTTAAAATCACATGGGCAATGACAAATCGCCGTCACTTGGACTGTTAATGGCCTTAAGTGGCCTGTCAATTAATGGCAGGCATGGATCCAGCACCCAGGTGCTCCCGCCGAGCGAAAAATCGCGCGAGTGCATGATGACATCAGGACGCTCGCCCGATGTCATCACGCGCTATTTTACGCCCAATCAGGTAGGGCACACGCCCACCCGCAGGATGTAAAACTCTGCTCTACATTTTTCCCCAGGGTTGCACACTGCAGTGTCCTGGAAATTGATCTTCAATTCCTGGAGATCCCAGGCCAATCCTGGAGGGTTGACAACCCTGGCGGCTTAAGCGAGAGTTAAAATGAGGGAAATGCATGGGGTGGTCTTCGAGGGTCAAAACTTGAAATCTAGACTCCTGGCAGCGCATATGGTGACAATTACACAAGGAACCAAGCACATTTCTCCTACCAATGCAGCACGTTAGAATGCCAAAAGAATTTCAGATTGAATCAAGGAATGTTGTCCTGCACCCTTAACAAGCAGAATTTTTCGCCGAATGAACAATATTTTCTGCACTTGTCTTACCTTTGCCCTGCTGGCACCTTTTTTTTTGGAAATTTGGAACCAAGGAGCCCATGGACGTATGTCAGTATAGGCAAGGGTCTCCGAAACAGCAAAAGTTAAAAAAACAGCGCTTCAGATGAGCCCTGTGTTATTAAAGGTTTATTTACAAAATACACAAAATTTTATCTCAACTTAACTGGGACAATTTATCGTGGCAGTTAGCATTGGAATGATTAGAATGTGGCTGGGCAAATGCAGAACACAGCAATCAAGTTTAAACATAGCATTTAACTGTAAGCACAATAATTAGTTCTAAATAATATATGCCTATTTTGTGAACTAACAGATCTGCTGTGGCATCGCTCATTCTAAGTTGAATGACAAGTTGCTTTAAAGGAACAGGGGTGCGATACGATGTAACACAGAGCTGCACCTGCTGCACCGGTGGAGCTGCATTTGATTACTTACACCGAGACTTCCCGCATCTCGATTCACATGAGGCAGACAAAGCACATGCTTACATCTGTTTTCCGTAGCTTGTTTTTCCTGGAACAGGTCACTAGCCGGAAGCCAGATGCTATAGCTTGAAGGGGCAGCACTCCACATCAAGCATGGCTGACCAGGAGTCTCTCACACTCTTACCACCTGCCACAAGCATGTTGGAAAGGATCTGCAAGAATAATCAACCTATTATAAACACAACTTCAGTGGCCATCAAGTCCTGGAGGGGGAAGTGAACCCAGAGCTTCTGTTTCAGACCTGTATGTTTTGGACTTAATTATGGTAAGACTGAGTATTTCAATTAGTTCAAGTTTTTTTTAATTTGCATAATCCTGGCAAGTTCCAACAAAGAGAGAGCCATGTTTGCCAAACAAAGTTGAAGGAGCCCCAAGACTTCAGCCTCAGGGAGCTTTGCAAAATATTGTCCAGCCTGTAACCTGCACACACTAAAATGAACACCCATTCTTCTCTTGCCTTCCATACAGTCTAGTTTATACTTCATTCTGAAGAATTAAACCAATGCTCACTTGGATAGCATCGGAAAAACAAATACAAGCTTTTTTTTTTAATTCATGTCGGATGCTAATGCAGGTAAAACATTACAAACAGATATGATGCAGTAATTAGCCTTGAGAGTACTGCTAATTACTTACAACCATAGTAAATAGTTAATTTTCTATTTGTATTAAGCATTGTAGGGATGAAACCAGAACAAATTAGAAATCAATGGGAAGACAGAGCAAAAGGCACTTTGCAAAGATATATTGCTGCTTGAAAAGGAGGTTGGTGGTACTCATTAATACCATTTTATGTCATCAGAGCATCAGAATCAAGTTAATTTACTGGTGCAAAATTACTGATGTATTCACCAGTGGCTACCTCTCCAATTTCCATTCCCATCAATTTTAATTTAGTTTTAGCATATATCATTATATCTCTTTATCTCTTTATCTTTTGCTTTTCTCACTTCTCTCCTGAAAACACTGACTACTGCTAAATAAGCCTCTGGTACTTTACCAAATGTTCATTCCTCATATCTGAATGTCACACGGTTCTTTTACTCTGCAGAGGATTTACGGTTGACCCTAGAATTATCCTCAGGGTCACAGAAATGATATTCATCTCAAACAAGGGAAGTTCCAGACATCTCCTCTTGATCTTCAGAGGCAGCAGCATGGTCGAGACCCCACCATCAACATTTGAGGACTAGCACAGCTTAACTGGGCCAGCCACATGAACACTGTAGCCACAAAAATGAAATTGCCAATCCCTCATGTTGAGGATGATTCTTCCTTGTGGATGGCTGGATGAAGGTGAGGGCTCAGCTTTGTCTGTGGGTTTGCAGGTGGCTTATGAGCCCTATCTTAGCCTTACAGAGTCCCCCATAGTGAGGCCTTCGGTTGTCGGCTGGGAGAGATGCTGATGGATTGTTGGCTCGAGCAGCTACCCTCTCTTTCCATCTCACTCACCGTTCTCTCTCAGTGGCTGCTCTTGTTGATTGGAAGGTCTTGATACCATTTTTAATGATGATTCTCCACTTTGGTCATGGTTGGGCATCTGGTTTCCATGCGTTGATGTTAAGAGAGCAGACCTTCAAGAAGACTTTGATCTATGGTAAGTTACATAATTGAGTTTTATCAAACCCAAAACTAAACACAAAGTCAGTTGGGCAATGGCTCTCCTCATGTTTCCCTGTGGCGCTAATGCTTGGACAACTTATGGGTGACATTTCACAGCCCAAAGGACTAAATCATCAACTCTGACTTCGAAGGCTTTTGCAAATCAAGTGGGAGGACAAAAGAACAGACATGAGTGTCCTCCAAGAGGCTGACCTGCCAAGTCTAGAGGTCATGATGAACTCATATCAGCTGAGATGGACCCAACATGTTGGCAGAAGCAAGTGCTCTCATCAGAGGTATGGCAGGGAGCCCGCTCATATGGGGGCCAAAGGAAATGTTTCAAAGTTGCAGAAACAACACCCACTGAGCCAGGGCTGGCACCTTCTCAATGGATTTTTATTTCAAGATCAGATTTCAGTCACTGCTATGAGTTTGCCTTGCTTTTAGCTACAGTTTAATTCAACCTAATGCATGATAAATGTGTTGACAAGTTGCTTGCCAATGAGGACAGAATCAGCCTCAGGTAAATGAGCCGAGTGCTGTATTATATTAGCGCCTATAACCCTAAACAGTTCTTTGACAAGCACACTGGATGACTCACACTGTCACATGGGTTAGGCACCATCGCACCATTAACACAAATTAATAGCATATCTTCCTCTTCCAATTATTTTTTTGTCAAAGAATACATCCTGAAGGAATATTTGCTGTCCTGGTTCCATACACTAAAATAGAATCATCAAAGCAGAATTGTGTAATCTCTATACTTTATTTTAATATTTAACATTTTTTCCCTCAAAAATGGTTAAAACACATCTTAGAACAGAATACCCTAAACAGCATGCTGAGCAATCTTACTCCCCGGTGAAACAAAGTGCATGACTGTAATGCTCGATATAAAGACAAGTTTCTCAAAGTACTGGGTGTATTTCATATATTATTAGGAGAAAAGGTCGATTGCTCACATTTTCAACTGCGATTACCCCACACCTGATCCCATTGAGGTTTGCGGCATACAAGCCTCATGCTGTTCTCTCAATTTGAATAATTGTTCAGCTGCATACAGCCTTGTGCTGCTGACTAGCTGAGCACCCAAAAGAAGGCCATGCAGTTTGTGTGGCTAGCACGTGTTCCAGCTAGCCTGCCCCTTTTAAGAGGAGCTGCAGTCATCGTACAGAAGCTGCTGCAGACTGTCTGTGCAGTGGCTGGCTGCAAGGGGAAGCACCCCAAATGAAGCAACAGCCAAAATAGAGGGCTCCCAGGGTTCTCAATTTGGCACTGGAGGAATTAGTCCAGGGGGTCAAAAAGAGGAGAAATGCAACCTTTCCACAGGGTGCCAGGAGGTCCTCGAGGCAAGCCCTCAGAAGGCAATGGGACCAAGTGGTCAAGGAGGTCAACTAAAAGTCTGGCCCCATGGACTTGGTAGCAATATCACATGAAATTCAATGGCCTCACACAAGTGGTGAAGGTCAGTGAATACATCTCAGCATGCTATCTCCCATCACTAACCTCTCACACTGTTCAATGCACCAGGCCTGTATCACTCACCCATCAGTAACCTTTGGCAATCTGGACTCATGCCTAACTCATCATTCACCTTCCAAAGCTGCCTGCCTCATGTTCACCTCTCACTGCTTCCACATATCTCTAACAACCTATTGAGTCATGGCAGGAACATCACACAAACACAATCACTGATATTCTCCCTTCTCTCTTGCAGGACAAGTGGCCCATATTAGGAGGGAGCAGAGCAGAGCCAAAAGGGAAAAGGTAAACTTGCATCACTTGAGTCTTCTGGAAGAGATGGCATTCCGCATCTTGGGGCTTGCTGTGACAGAGCCCATTGCATCCAGCGTCACTGAGAACATTGAGGATGACAATATGTTCCTGCCTGTGCCCTATCTCAAATCCTACCTCACTCTCATCCTGCTTTCTGGCCTGAGGTGTAAGCTGAAGATGGTGTGACTCTTGCTTTCAATCCCAATCAATCACCCGCCCTCACCCCAAACCTCCCCTTCTCAATTTATGCCTTCATATAGCCAAGAGCTGCCACCTGGGCCAGACTCAGCAGCCTCAGGAGGCTGCTATAAACCTCTGATGAAGGAGCATCATCACTTGAGCTGACACCCACAGCCACCAGCTCAATACTGGCACTGTGTTTCCTTAAGCGCGTAACATGGATTCAGCATCTGCAGGTGGTGCATCATTGGGCACAAGTGAGCTGCAGCCAGGTCAGCAGGAAAGCACAGAGTATGTGCCAGCTCACCAAAGGTCACAGATGGCCTCTGCTGCAGGGGACTCAGGTGAGGAACTCGATGAGACAGCATACAGGAGAACGCTGATGAGTATGCACACCGAGATGCTTTGAGCATTGCTAGGCTCTTCACTGTCAAAGAGAATGGAACAGTCCAACTCCAAGGTGGCACTGGGGACCCTGCAGAGATTGGAGCCCATCCTTCCCAGCGTGGAAGTGGTGGCCAACTCCATGAGACATTTTTGAACAGTGAGGCAGTCTCTGATGATTAATATCTTAACTTCCATTGAAGCACAAGCAGAAGTCGTCCAATGTCTGATTGCAGTGGTGCTTGCACATGCTCGCTGCGATACACACTCAGACTGCTGTGGACATCAATGTTCAAAGGGGTTCTCAGGCTCGCACAGCAGTCCAGCAATCAATCCTCCAACAGATTACTAGATTACTGAGACATCACACTGTGGGAGTGGAAGGCTCCATCATCCATAAATCTGCAATTCCCTCTCTCTCAGGATGTCAGCATTCTTGCCCCCACCACTGGTACTGCACCAGTGCCCTTGCTGTCAACTCTCAGATAGTTAGCCCAGACCGCTGTCACCCACTGAGAGGGTGCTGTCCAAAGTAGGCCCACAAGGCCCAGAGCTGCTCGAGGGCATCCTGCAAAGCTATCTGCAGTCTCCTCCACTGAAAGTCAACAGCCTCCCACCAGCCATGCCATAACCACTGGAGCCACACTGTGTAGGAAGCCCCCTCAAGGTTGACATTAAGGGGATACACAAGAATGAATAGTTCAGTTCATATGTATTACTGGATGTGTTGCTGGATACAGTTGTTATAGAATTTTTTTTTGTTTGTGGGTTTTATTTCAAGGGTATTAGCCGAGGGGACTCTGTGAAGGGATGCAGTAAATGGGATGGGCAATTGTGAAGCAGTGGAATTCGGTCTGAGGGGGAATGGATCTCAGTAGTCGCTCATGAATAGCCCATCCAAAGTGAAGGGGTCCTGGATGAATCCTCACCTCACTTCCTCCTCCTGCTCTTCCTCGTTCGCCTCTTCCTCCTCCTCTCAAGGTGACATCAGGAAACTTGGTGGCAAGGGTTGTCCTCTCACGCGAGAAAGATTGTAGAGGATGCAGCAGACCACCACGAAATCGGAAACCTGCACTTGTGAACATTGGATTGATTTCCTGTTCAGTTGTAATAAGCATAGAATCAGATCCTTGTCCTTAATAAGCTTGTTACATAATCCAACAAGGGCACTCAGTCAAATCATACAATACAATTCCAAATAATTATGATTCTTTATTATTGAGTTCACAATTCACTATAAGAACTCACTTTACAATTACAAACTAACAACAGCAAACAGTGGTTTGTTCAAAACACTTATAGCAATTCTACCTTTGATCTCTACATTCCATGCATCCTAGCAATAAATTACAATACATTAAAAGATAATTGAAACTTCGGATAACGTGGAGCCAAAAAGATACACTCATGTTCATCTCAATCTCTTCCTACGATTCTGCTGCCATTGTTATATCATTCACTTAAGCTCTTCAATCACTTTATTGCTATAAAGTGACCAAAACAACATGCCCCAGGCCTTCAAGAAATGGATTTTCCCATTCCTTTAACCCTTCAACTTTACCAAAGCATCCTTATTGAGCAGAACTGAAAGATGCTTTGTATTGTGCTGATCCTGTAAGCAACAAGGTACATGGACAAAGTGACCCCACATTCCCAGAGTGAGTGCTGGAAGATCTTCCTGCCTCAGGCAGCAGTACCATAGTTTGAAGATGCCAAATGTCTGCTCCACAATGTTTCTCATGTCTGCATATCTCCTGTCATACGTGCACCATCCTCACATGATTAGACAATAGAGGGGAGTCATGAGCCATATATATGCAGAAGGTATCCCTTGTCTCTGAGCAACCAACCTCCAGTTCATCATGGTGGCCCAAAGAAGGCAAAAAACAGCTGACTGCCTCAGGCTGAAGGTGTTATGGTTGTTACCAGAAAACTGGGCACTGCTGACATGGTTATAGTCCAATGGCACTTTGATAGATTGTGTTACGACCAATCTGCGGGTGAGGTACCCCAAATTGTTATGCTCCAGGGTGAGGAGGGATGAACTGGCTCCCCTTATTTACTCAGCCCCCTCGGTTAGGCGCAACAAGGTTAATTTATAAAGGATCCCTTCCCCATGGGTACCTTTTCCCAGTCCAAATGTTTTATAAGGAGCCAATTTAACCGGACTTTCTTGAGCCAAAGAAAGAGTAAGTTTATTAGTTACTAAACAAGAGAAAAAATAATTAAAAATGCAACACTCATACACACAGATTAGAAATGAAAAATTGAGTCCAAAATTAAAAATTAAAAAAAGATATATGAATCAGTTCTTTGGCTTGTCCGTGAGGAGTAGATGGTGAAGCACTGCGGCCATTAAGTTGGGGTGATTCTGATAGCGCTGACTTTGGCAGTTGAGCAGCTAGGTTGGAGGTTCTTGGTTCCACAGGTTAGCTGAAAGGTTTGGTCCTGTTTCCTTTTTGACTGTGGCTTTGCTGACTTGTGACTTGCTTCCAGCAATCAGAGGGAAGGAGTTTTTTTACCTGCAAGCACAGGGATACCCAGTTGGTGTTCTTCAGCTGCGACCATCTAAGCACAAACACACAGACCAGAACAGAACACCAGGCTAGCACACAGAACTAGGGTTGCATTTGGCTTCTTTAAACCCCTTTCCTTGTGTATTCCTGGAAGGGAAAAAAAAAGTATGCCTTTCACCCAGATCTGTTTTCTTTTCAACTCAGTTCATGTTCACAGTCTGGGATATAACTCAAGAAGAGGTAGTTTTGGCTGAGAAGGCAATCTTTTTCCATTTTCTCCACAGCCACAAGAGATTACAGTTCAGATTGCATTGTATCTTTTCCTTTGAAGTGCCTCTGTCTGAAGTAGGCAATGTCAGACATTTTAGGTGTGACATTCCATTCTCTCTGAACCAGTTGGTCAAGTAATCCACATAGGAATTTTCCGACAAGTCTTACAGTCTCAGCCAGCTTTTGCTAATATGCCCTTTTTTAAAAAAAACAAATGTCTTCCTTAAAAGTTCATTCTGCCCATAAGTAATTCGGGGATAAGAGCTGTGATCATGACACTTGGTAGCCCTTTTCCTTTATTCATTCACAGGAAGTGGGCTTCGCTGGCTGGGTCAGCAATTATTGCCCATCCCTAGTTGCCCTGAGAAGGTGGTGGTGAGCTGCATTCTTGAACAGCTGCAGTCCATGTGGTGTTGGTACACCCACAGTGCTGTTAGGGAAGGAGTTCCAGGATTTTGACCCAGCGACAGCGAAGGAACGGCGATATATTTCCAAGTCAGGATGGTGAGTAACTTGGAGCGGAACATCCAGATGGTGTTGTTTCCATTTATCTGCTGCCCTTGTCATGCTTGATGGTAGTGGTATGGAAGGTGATGTCTAAAGAGCCTTGGTGAATTCCTGCAGTACATCTTGTAGATGGTACACACTACTGCTACTGTGCATCAGTGGTTGAGAGAGTGAATGTTTGTGGATGTGGTGCCAATCAAGTGGGTTGCTTTGTCCTGGATGGTGTCAAGCTTCTTGAGTATTATGGGAGCAGCACTCATCCAGGCAAGTGCGGGATATTCCATCACACTCCTGACTTGTGCCTTGTAGATGGCGGACAGGCTTTGGGGAGTCAGGAGGCGAGTTACTCATCGCATGATTCCTAGCCTCTGACCTGCTCCTGTAGCCACTGTATTTATATGGGAAATCCAATTCAGTTTCTGGTCAATGGTAACCCCCTGGATGTTGATATTGGGGGATTCAGTAATGATAATGCCATTGAACATCAAGGTGTGATGGTTGGATTCTCTCTTTTTGGAGATGGTCATTGCCTGGCACTTGTGTGGCATGAATGTTACTTGCCATTTGTCAGCCCAAGCCTGGATATTGTCCAGGTCTTGTTGCATTTGGACATGGACTGCTTCAGTATCTGAGGAGTCGCAAATGGTGCTGAACATTGTGCAATCATCAGTGAACATCCCCACTTCTGACCTTATGATGGAAGGAAGATTATTAATGTAGCAGCTGAAGATGGTTGAGCCAAGGACACTACCCTGAGGAACTCCTGCGGTGATGTCCTGGAGCTGAGATGACTGACCTCCAACAACCACAACCTACCTTTGTGCTAGGTATGACTCCAACCAGTGGAGAGTTTTCCCCTCTGATTCGCAATGACTCCAGTTTTGCTAGGACTCCTTGATGCCACACTTGGTCAAATGGTCCCTCAAGGGCAGTCACTCTCACCTCACCTCGGGACTTCAGCTCTTTGCTCCATGTCTGGACCAAGGCCGTAATGAGGTCAGGAGCTGAGTGCCCCTGGCAGAACCCAAACTGTGCATCAGTGAGCAGGTTATTGCTAAGCAAGTGCCACTTGATAGCAGTGTTGGTGACCCCCTTTCTTTACTGATGATCAAGAGCAGATTGATGGGGCTGTAATTGGCCAGGTTGGATTTGTCCTGCTTTTTGTGTATAGGACATACCTGGGCAATTTTCCACATAGCAGGGTGGATGCCAGTGTTGTAGTTGTACTGGAACAGCTTGGTTCAGGGCATCGCAAGGTCTGGTGCACAAGTCTTCAGTACTATTGCCGGAATATTGTCAGGCCCCATAGTCTTTTCAGTATCCAGTGCCTTCAGCCGTTTCTTGATATCACATGGAGTGAATCGAATTGGCTGAAGACTGGCATCTGTGATATTGGGGATCTCCAGAGGAGGCCGAGATGGATCATCCACTCGGCACTTCTGGCTGAAGATCGTAGCAACTGCTTCAGCCTTATCTTTTGCGCTGCTGTGCTGTTCTCCTCCATCTTTGATGATGGGGATATTTGTAGAGCCTTCTCTTCCAGTGAGTTGTTTAATTGTCCACCACCATTCATGACTGGATGTGGCAGGACTGCAGAGCTTAGATCTGATCCGTTGGTTGTGGGATCGCTTAGCTCTATCACTTGCTGCTTATGCTATTTAGCACACAAGTAGTCCTGTGTTATAGCTTCATCAGGTAGGCACCTCATTTTTAGGTATGCCAGGTGCTGCTCCTGGCATACCCTCCCACACCCTTCATTGAACCAGGGTTGATCCCCTGGCTTGATGGTAATGGTAGAGTGGGGGATATGCCGGGCCATGAGGTTACAGATTGGGTTCGAGTACAATTCCACTGCTGCTGATGACCCACAGCGCCTCATGGATGCCCTGTCTTGAGTGGGTAGATCTGTTCGAAATCTATCCCATTTAGCATGGTGATAGTGCTGCACAACATGATGGAGGGTATGCTCAATGTGAAAGCAGGACTTCGTCTCCAAAATGACAGTGTAGTGGGACACTCCTACTGATGCTGTCATGGATTGATGCATCTGCGGCAGGCAGGTTGGTGAAAATGAAGTCAAGTATGCTTTTCCTTCTTGTTGGTTCCCTCGCCACCTGCTGCAGACTCAGTCTAGCAGCTATGTCATTTAGGACTCAGCCAGCTCAGTCAATAGTGGTGCTACCAAGCCACTCGGTGATGGACATTGAAGTCCCCCACTTAGAGTACATTCTGCACCCTTGCCACCCTCAGTGCTTCCTCCAAGTGGTTTTCAACCTCATGGAGAAAGCACTGATTCATTAGCTGAAGAAAAGTGGTACATGGTAATCAGCCAGAGGTTTCCTTGCCCATGTTTGGCCTGATGCCAGCTCTTATTATTTCTGTACCACTCCCCCCACAAATGGAGCCCTCAGAGTTATGTATGTGCAGTCAATTCATTAGGAATTCCAATGGCCTGGCAATGCCAAGGGCCCACTCCTTCTGCTTCTCTCTGGCAAGGGGAAAGACAATGAAGTCCTCTCTCTTACCCTTTGTGATGAAGTGCGTCATGATTTCACTCCTAAATAGACTAGCCCTAATTTAAGAGTTTGTCACACATGCATTTGTCATTCAGTGACTGATGCGAGTGAAGGTATTTGCCCCTACCCAGCACGTACAGTGCATATGCAGAGGTGACCCTGAGGTGTGAATGAGCCATACAATCCTAGTCATGAGTGTTGCCTTACAAAGCTGAAATGAACAAGGAACAAGAATTGATGCTACAACAGCTCCACTCAGTAACACCTCAGATTGATGCAGGGGATTCTGTCAACACTAACATTAAACTCTTAACAGTAAGAGTATTCCATCATCCTCCCCCTGGTCCCATGAGCCTTGTTTCAGTATTTACAGAGAAGCTGTCTCCAGATGAAGTGAATTGTCGCTGTCAAGCATCACTTATCAGTCTGGGAGCACATTAAAAATGCAGGGACACGATGCACTCTGTCAGTTATGAATTTCTGTTTCTATTTCTCAAACAAAACAAATCTCTGATTTACTACCAGACCCATTCTATCCAATCTTTCCCAGAATGATTGGATTAATGCATTTTTTATTACTGGACTGGATGAAAAGTTAGCCCCTGCTGTTTACATCCACTGTCTTTCCAATTTAGTAATATTTCAGTCCCTTTTCCTTGATCCTCTTTGATCCCTCATAGTGAAGCTGATCATTAGCTCCCTACCCCTCGCTTCATCTCTCCCCATCCCATCCCAGGACAAATCGGCAATTTATTTTTCAAATAACCTTTAGAATAAATAAATGAACGGGTGATGAAGGTAGGGATGGAGGAAAAAAGTGCTTGCACATTATTTATTAGCTGAATCCCTACTTATAATCTTAACATTAGTGTTCAAGAAAGTAGTTGCCTCTTATAAGAGAATGCCTCTAGGAACCTTTGCTGTTTATGGCACTTAACAATAGTGGGAGAGACAAAAATGATGTGCAACGATTCAGTGAAGATAAAATAAACCATTGGTGCACTGATTTACCTTTCTAAATAAATTTTCCAGAATGTTCTCCTTGGGTTAAGGGGAGATTTAATAGAGGTGTTCAAAATTATGAGGAGAATAAACAGGGAGAAACTGTTTCTACTGGCAGGAGGATCAGTAGCGAGAGGACACAGATTTAGCGTAATTAACAAAAGAACCAAAGGTGATATGAGGACAACATTTCTCTTCCACAGTGAGCTGTTACCATCCGAAAGTGCTGCCTGAAAAGGCAACGGAAGCAGGTTTAATCGTAAGTTTCAAGAAGAAATCGGATGAATACTTCAGGGAAAATATTCACAGTGCTAATGGGAAAGAGCAGGCATTGGGACTAATTGGATAGCTCCTTCAAAGAGCCAGCACAGGAAGGAAAGGTTGAAAGGTTCCATGCTATGACGTTCTCTGATTCTCTAATAAGTGATTGTTGCAAAGTGTGTATGCAAATGGCGAGGCTGTTTTAAAAATCATACCAAAGAGACAGGAGTAGGAGTATGTGGCAAAAACAGAAATTTTTGCCTCAGTAGACTTTTGTTTTAATTAAAAACAAAACTGTGGTAACCAAGCTGAAAACAGAAGCAGTTCCTCCCGACATTTAAATCAGCGATCAAGACATGATACATCATCTGGAAGAGTAATGGAGCACTCTTTCTGATCAAGGATTAATTCAGCTAAAGACTTTGTTTGTTCTGAGGCATGATTATATACAGTATGTTTGAAATGGAAATGGAAATTGCAAGGTGCCAGCTCTTGATAGCTCAACTGTGCATTACACTGCGACACTGCCTCACACATGTCTTAACACTGTTGTGTTTTGAAAAGGTTCATTTCAAAAATCTATGCCACTAAGTCAATAAACATTGTATTTTAATCTTGGAGAAGTATGAAAAGACTTCACTTTCATCATTCTACATTGCTTTGATCAGAATTGTCGAAAGCCCCGTCTTTAAAGGGAACTTATTTTTAGAAGCTTTAGGTTAGCTTAAGGTTCTTTTCTGTGTGGAAGCTTACTTATCCTAGAGGCCCTTCTGAAATCTTCATATAATTTTTTACTTTTGAGGATGCCCTCAAAGGCCTGCGGGTTGACTCAGCAGCACCCGCCTCTCCCAGTGGAGCTGCCAAGGCTGTAGAGCTGCGTGGCCTCTGCCTGAGCTGGCAACATCAGGAGTCTGCCCGTCATCCTTAATAGGGCAGCAAGCTCAGTGGCAACCAATTAGAAGGCCTGAGTAACTACAGAACTGACGCCCCCAATCATTCACACTGACAACCCCCCCCCCACCAACTCCCCCCCAATCCCCAAATCCCCCCGACCTTATGACTTCCCCCCAACACTCTGGCTCCTGCCCCTGGCCACCCTGACCTGACCTGACCCGACCTCACCACCCAACTCCCCCTGACTGACTCCCCCCACCGCCACCCCCCCTCCCCACCACCACACCTCCGCCACCGCCCCCATCCCCCCACCGATCAACCTGACTAGCCCTCACCACCCTACTAACCCCTGACCCGTCCGACTCCATCCTCCATCACCACCACCCCATCTCCCCTCAACCCGACCTCATCCCCACCCCCCAACTGGACTTGACTAGCCCCCACACCTGACTCCTCCCGAACTCCGACTCCCCCTACTCAACTCGACCTCACTACCCTACCCCCTTAGCCACTTACCTTACGTACCCTACCCCCTTGCTCACCCTATCTCTTTCCCCACTTACCTTATGCACCCTACCCCCTTACCCGCCCTGTCACTTTACCCACCCTAACCCCCCCACCCCCACAACCCCCACAAACACTTACCTTCTCTCCGTACCTTTTCAAAGAAGCTTTGGGTCATTTAACTCTTTACATGCTAGAATATGGCAGCTAGTGCCATGAAAAGGGGGCATGGTTTCTCTGTAGATTCTTCCCGCCTTTCATCCAAGGTGTCCTGTACTGACCGAGTTCTGCAGGATCCTCCATCCAAAGCTTGCACCAAAAAATCAGAGGAACGCAAGTGTGTCTGATCAGGATCAGGAAGAAGTCACAGATTTGAAATCATTAGCAAAAAATTCCAGAGGAGAAAAGTGAGTTGTCGGGATCTGGAATGCTGGACCTGAAAAGCTGGTTGGACCTGCTTCTATAAATACTGCTAAAAAGGGAATTGTACCAATACTTGCAGATAAGGAACTTACAGGGTTTCAGACAAAAGGCGAGGGTGTAGGACATACTACAACTGTTCTTTCAAAGAGCCAGCACAGGCACGACGGCTGAACGGCCTCCTTCTGTGCTATTAGCACCTATGATTCTAAAATGCTACAAGTCTGAAACAAAGAGCAAAAAATGCTAGAAAATAGTCAGCAGGACAGGCAGCAACTGTCTCAGGACAGCATGCCAACAATTGAACTGGAACCCATTTAAAAATGGCACTGGGACCGCTGTGGACCCTCCCCTCCTCCGGTCTGTCGGGGTACAGGTAAAGCCATTATTTCATTGTATCCCTGCACTGGAGCACACAATAAGCACAGACAGGGAAGTCAGGGTTCCAAAGGAAGCAACTTTTTCAAAATTTGGAAACAAAAACAGTGGGTGCTTACCAATGAGAATTGTATATGAAACCATCTTTTATGGCTTCTGGTCCCCATAAGTTAGAAACAAACACACTTTAGGCTCAAAAATGTGGGAGCTTCATCACGTGTATTTCTTGCATCTCTCCGTGTGGCTGGAAGACTGATAAACTGGTACATTGTTACTTGCCACATGACGGCAGTGCAACAGTGAATATGGCACCCCAGGATATATATGCACATAATAAGTAGTTCCTAGCTCTTTACAAATGATATAACAATATAAAATCGCCTTTGCAAAACAGTAGTATAGGCCCCAATTTTAAACCCAGCAGATGAATAGTGAGGGGAAATGGAAACTGCAGTCACTATTTTCGAGTCTCAATTTTAAAATTCTCATCCCAATTGGTTTCAAATCCCTCCATGCCCTCCCCTCTCCCTATCTCTGTCACCTCGTCTAGCCCTACAACCCTCTGGGATATCTGTGGTTCCCTTAATTCTGGTCTCTTGCACATCCCTGGTTTCCTTTGCTCCATCTTTGGTGTCTGTGCCTTCAGCTGGAGAGACCCTAAATCCTGGAATTCCCTTCCTAAGTTTCTGCAGTTTTCCTCATTTAACATGTTCCTTAAGACCACTTGTCCTAATATGTGTGGTGCCCATTATTTTCTATTCTTTCATGGGATGTGGGTGTCGCTGGCTGGGCCAGCAATTATTGTCCATCCCTAAATGCCCTTGAGAAGGAGGTGGTGAGCCTTTTTTATTTTGTTTGATAAAGCTCCTGCAAAACACCTTGCGATGTTAATTTATTCTTTCATGATATGTGGGCATCACTGGCAAGGTCAGCATTTGTTGCACGTCCCTAATTCCCCTTGAACTGAGTGGCTTGCTAGGCCATTTCAAGGTTGGCTAACAGTCAACCACATTGTGGGGTCCTGGAGTCACGTGTAGGTCAAGCCAAGTAAGGATGGCAGGTTTCCTTCTCTATAGGACGTTAGTGAACCAGATGGTGTTTTGCAACAATCGATGATAGTTTTATGATCACTATCAGTACACTGGCTCTATATTCCAAATTTATGAATTGAATTTAAATTCCACTAGCTGCCATATGGTGGGATTTGAACCCATGTCCCCAGGGCATTAGCCTGAGCCTCTGGATCATGAGTCCAGTGACATTATCGCTATGCCACCTTCTCCCCCAAACTTCATTAAAGGCGTTATACAAATGTAATTTGTTCTTGTTGTTGAGATGAGGCCCAGGCTATTTTAGTCCCAGCAGCCAACTTCCCATCATACTGGGTGCAAAGTAGTTGGGAAATCGCACAGTCCAGAGGCTACCTACCATCTCCAGTGTTGGGAGGGGCGGGGGTGGGGCGGTCATCTTGTGTTTGGGAAGGGGAAGGGAATCCATAGCAAGAGGAGGCCTAAGCTTCCCTTGCAGGATCTGGAGAAGCATTCCAGCCACTCCTGGCTCCACAGGACAACGTCTGGTTTGGCAAGAATGTGTACTTGTATTCACTCAGCCAGCATCTTAAAACCACAAATTCCCTGACCCAGGGTCGAGAGTGTGACCAACTGAGCCAACCTTAGCCAAACTGAGCCAAAATTCAGGAACTATGAAAACTAAGCCATGTCATGTGGGATTCACACAAAAGGCAAGGATGTATTGTGATGCACAGTCTAACAGAAAGCAAACAAGAGGATAGAACAAGGTGAAGAACAATTGATCACATGAATTTCAAACCCTGTCATTCTGGATTTAGCACTCACCTCAATCCTCAGTACACATCGACACCTAATGGGCTCAAAAAGCATTCAAGTGAGTTTTCATTTTGTTTCTGGGCAATTTAACTTTCCTTAGAGAAAGCGTTTGGCTCCTTTCTTTAAATTAATCTCTCATATATAAATCCTTTATTACAACTTTCCCTTCTCTCAAAGACATTAACAATGTCTCCATTTGGGTACCTCATATAACAGGCAAATAATTTCCATTTATATGGCACCTTAACGTCAGAAAATGTCCCCAGGCTCTTAAAATACAAGAGGCTGCAAGTTGCAGAGGAGGGATCATTTCATTTTCTGCTTTTCTGTGCTCATTTAATGAGCTGCTTTGATACTGATGCCTCTTGTTATGTAGATTATCTATGTGCAGTTAGGCAGGATGCAACAATCTCTGAACATGCAACATAAATACTGCAGATGTTGGAAATCTAAAATAAAACTGAAAAATGCTGGAAGTCCTCCGCAAGTCAGGCAGCTACTGTGGAGGGAAACAGAATTAATGGGGTGGACTTTGAGTTGGCAACACGCTGGGAGTGGGGGATCTGTATTGTGTGAGAAACCTGAAAGTCAATGCAATGCACTCGTCGGTAACCAGCAACCCAGTCAGTGCTTTAGCTTATCATTTCTGGATTTCCCAACCAATTATTGTCAGCAGATGTAATGACAACCTGCACGGGTCGATTTCAAATCCAGCGTTTAAAGGGGCACTCCAAACCTGCAAATTTGAAGGATTCTGGAGTTGGACGTCAAAGAAAAGGAAGTGCCATATGGACTCCTTTCGAAAGTGCAAAGGTTGCCCTTCATTTCAGCAGCGCCTTCCTGGATGTACTGCTGGGGCTGTTAGGGACCTGACGGATTGTTCCCTAGCAATATGAGGAAGAAGCTTGCTGTGCACACCAGGAAGGTGAGAGTGACTGCCCTTGACATAAGGGCAGCGTTTGACTGAGTGTGGCATCAAGGAGCCCGAGCAAAACTGGAGTCAATGGGAATCAGAGGGAAAACTCTCTCCGCTGGTTGGAGTCATACCCAGCACAAAGGAAGATGGTTGTGGTTGTGGGAGGTCAGTCACCTCAGTTCCAGAACATCACTGCACAAGTTCTTCAGAGTAGTGTCCTCGGCCTAACCATCTTCAGCTGCTTCATCAATGACCTTTATTCCATCATAAGGTCAGAAGTGGGGATGTTCAAGGATGTCTGCACAATGTTCAGCACCATTCGTGTCTCCTCAGATACTGAAGCAGTCCATGTTCAAATGCAGCAAGACCTGGACAATATCCAGGCTGACAAGTGGCAAGTAACATTCGCACCATACAGGTGCAAGGCACTGACCATCAGAGCACAAGAGAATCTAGCCATCGCTCCTTGACATTCAATTACCATCGCTGAATTCCTCACTATCAACATCTTGGGGGTTACCATTGACAAGCAACTGAACTGGACTGGCCATATAAATAGCGTGGCTACAAGAGCAGGTCAGAGGCTAGGGATCCTGCGGCGAGGAACTCACCCCCTGACTCCCCAAAACCTGTCCACCATCGACAAGGCACAAGTCAGGAGTGTGATAGAATACTCTCCAGTTGCCTGGGTGAGTGCAGCTCCAACGACACTCAAGAAGCTTGACAACAACCAGGACAAAGCAGCTCGCTTGATTGGCACCCTTTCCACAAACATTCATACCCTCCACCACAGATGTACAAAGCAGCAGAGTGTACCATCTACAAGATGCACTGCAAAAACTCACCAAGGCTCCTCACATCTGCTACCATCTAGGAGGACAAAGGCAGCAGATAGATGGGAACACCATCACCTGGAACTCCCTTCCAAGTCACTCACCATCCTGACTTGGAAATATATCACAGTTCCTTCACTGTCACTGGGTTAAATTTCTGGAACTCCCTTCCTAACAGCACTATGGGTGTACCTACACCGCAGGGACTTCAGCAGTTCAGGAAGGTAGCTCACCACCACCTTCTCAAGGGCAATTAGGGATGGGCAATAAATGCTTGCCTATCTAGCGACGCCCACATCCTGTAAATGAATTTTTAAAAAGTTAGCAGAGGAGGTCAATTGCAGGAGCAATGTGACACAATGCTTTGATGCAGGAAGTGGATCAATGATCTAGGCTTGGCAGGAAAGCTGAGAACAATGGAATATTCAACTACATCCTAATGTGCACATTACACCAGCCTCCTCACTCAACCTTCCCAAAATCATTACTGTTCACACCAACTTAACTTGCAACTTCACCAATCCCTCTCTGTCTAGGCACTGATCACATCCCCGTCTGACCATCCACCATTGGCACTCACACTCAGCCTTGTGTGATTGTCTCTCACAGCAAAGGTCCATCCATCTGTTCAACACGTCCCATTTCTCTTACTCATAGATCTCTCTTTCCTTCCTTGCAGGAGAAGTGTACACAGGGGATAAGCAGAAAACCAGAGGTGGTCCATCACCTTCTCACAGTTAACAAGCTGCTGTTCCTGCTCATGCTACTGTTGCTGCTCCTGCTGCTCCTGCTGCTCCTGCTGTTTCTGTTGTTGCTCCTGTTGCTGCTCCTGCTCCTGCTGCTCCTGTTGCTGCTCCTGCTCCTGCTGCTACTGTTGCTGCTCCTGCTCCTGATGCTCCTGTTGCTGCTCCTGCTGCTGCTGCTCCTGCTGCTCCTGCTGCTGCCACTCCTGCTGCTGCTCCTGCTCCTGCTGCTGCTGCTGCAGGTGCTCCTGCTGCTGCTCCTGCTGTTGCTCCTGATGCTCCTGCTGCTGCTGCTGTTGCTCCTGATGCTCCTGCTGCTGCTGCTGCTGCTGCTGCTCCTGCTGCTGCTGCTCCCGCTGCTGCTCCTGCTGCTCCTGCTGCTCCTGCTGCTGCTCCTGCTGCTGCTCCTGCTGCTCCTGCTGCTGCTCCTGCTGCTGCTGCTGTTGCTCCTGATGCTGCTGCTGCTGCTCCTGTTGCTGCTGCTCCTGCTGTTGCTCCTGATGCTCCTGCTGCTGCTGCTGTTGCTCCTGATGCTCCTGCTGCTGCTCCTGCTGCTGCTGCTCCTGCTGCTGCTGCTGCTCCTGCTGCTGCTGCTGGTCCAGCTGCGGCTCCTGCTGCTGCTGCTGCTCCTGCTGCTGCTGCTCGTGCTGCTGCTGCTCCTGCTGCTGCTGCTCCTGTTGCTGCTGCTGCTGCTGCTGCTCCTGCTGCTGCTCCTGCTGCTCCTGCTGCTGCTGCAGCTCCTGCTGCTCCTGCTGCTGCTGCTCCTGCTACTGCTGCTCCTGCTGCTGCTGCTGGTCCCGCTGCTGCTCCTGCTGCTGCTGCTCCTGCTGCTGCTGCTGCTGCTCCTGCTGCTGCTCCTGCTGCTCCTGCTCCTGCTGCTGCTGCTGCTGCTCCTGCTGGTCCTGCTGCACCTGCTGCTGCTGCTCCCGCTGCTGCTGCTGCTGCTCCTGCTCCTGCTGCTGCTGCTGCTCCTGCTGCTGCTCCTGCTGCTCCTGCTCCTGCTGCCGATCCTGCTGCTGCTGCTGCTCCCGCTGCTGCTTCCTGCTGCTGCTGCTGCTCCTGCTGCTCCTGCTCCTGCTCCTGCTGCTGCTCCTGCTGCTCCTGCTCCTGCTGCTGCTGCTCCTGCTGCTCCTGCTGCTGCTCCTGCTGCTGCTGCTGCTCCTGCTGCTCCTGCTGCTGCTGCTCCTGCTGCTCCTGTTGCTGCTCCTGCTCCTGCTGCTGCTCCTCCTGCTGCTCCTGCTGCTCCTGCTCCTACTCCTGCTGCTGCTCCTGCTCCTGCTGCTGCTCCTGCTCCTGCTCATGCTCCTGCTGCTGCTCCTGCTACTCCTCCTGCTGCTCCTGCTCCTGCTGCTGCTCCTTCTGTTGCTCCTTCTGCTCCTGCTGCTGCTGCTGCTCCTGCTCCTGCTGCTGCTGCTGCTCCTGCTGCTCCTGCTCCTGCTCCTGCTGCTGCTCCTGCTCCTGCTCCTGCTGCTGCTGCTGCTCCTGCTCCTGCTCCTGCTGCTCCTGCTGCTGCTGCTTCTTCTGCTGCTCCTGCTGCTCCTGCTGCTCCTGACGTTGCTGATCCTGCTGCTCCTGCTGCCGCTCCTGCTGCTGCTCCTGCTGCTGCTGCTCCTGCTGCTGCTGCTCCTGCTGCTGCTCCTGCTTCTCCTGCTGCTCCTGATGTTGCTGCTGCTGCTCCTGCTGCTGCTCCTGCTGCTCCTGCTGCTGCTGCTGCTGCTCCTGCTGCTCCTGCTGCTGCTGCTCCTGCTGCTGCTCCTGCTCCTGCTGCTGCTCCTCCTGCTGCTCCTGCTGCTCCCGCTCCTACTCCTGCTGCTGCTCCTGCTCCTGCTGCTGCTCCTGCTCCTGCTCCTGCTGCTGCTCCTGCTACTCCTCCTGCTGCTCCTGCTCCTGCTGCTGCTCCTTCTGTTGCTCCTTCCGCTCCTGCTGCTGCTGCTGCTCCTGCTCCTGCTGCTGCTGCTGCTCCTGCTGCTCCTGCTCCTGCTCCTGCTGCTGCTTCCGCTCCTGCTCCTGCTGCTGCTGCTGCTCCTGCTCCTGCTCCTGCTGCTCCTGCTGCTGCTGCTTCTTCTGCTGCTCCTGCTGCCTCCTGACGTTGCTGCTGCTGCTGCTCCTGCTGCTGCTCCTGCTACTGCTCCTGCTGCTGCTCCTGCTGCTGCTGCTCCTGCTGCTGCTGCTGCACCTGCTGCTGTTCCTGCTGCTCCTGTTGCTGCTCCTGCTCCTGCTGCTGCTCCTCCTGCTGAACCTGCTGCTCCCGCTCCTACTCCTGCTGCTCCTGCTGCTCCTACTCCTGCTGCTGCTCCTGCTCCTCCTGCTGCTCCTGCTCCTGCTCCTGCTGCTGCTCTTGCTACTCTTCCTGCTGCTCCTGCTCCTGCTGCTGCTCCTTCTGTTGCTCCTTCTGCTCCTGCTGCTGCTGCTGCTCCTGCTCCTGCTGCTGCTGCTGCTCCTGCTGCTCCTGCTCCTGCTCCTGCTGCTGCTCCTGCTCCTGCTCCTGCTGCTGCTGCTGCTCCTGCTCCTGTTCCTGCTGCTCCTGCTGCTGCTGCTTCTTCTGCTGCTCCTGCTGCTCCTGCTGCTCCTGACGTTGCTGATCCTGCTGCTCCTGCTGCCGCTCCTGCTGCTGCTGCTGCTGCTGCTCCTGCTGCTGCTGCTGCTGCTCCTGCTGCTGCTCCTGCTTCTCCTGCTGCTCCTGATGTTGCTGCTGCTGCTCCTGCTGCTGCTCCTGCTGCTCCTGCTGCTGCTGCTCCTGCTGCTGCTGCTGCTCCTGC